>NC_090256.1:39993055-40293055 GCF_037325665.1 Littorina saxatilis
AACTGAAAAGTAGCGAGCCCGAATAGAAAGGAATTAACCCAAGAGACTAAAACAAGTTTACATTTCAACAATGTCCCTCCGGACCTCCACACACTTGTTTCTTTGTGTCATATGTGCCTCAGAGCCTTATTGCCCTTGCTGCAGAAGCGTCTGCATTGCAACCGTAGGAAGTCATCAAAGGCAGTCATGACGTCATTGTCCGTTTCGTAGTGCCCACCCTTGAGGTACTTCTTCATGTTTGTAAACATGATAGTTCGAGGATGCCAAATCTGGCGGATACAGGGGATGGTTCACGATCTCCAAGCCGCATTCATGATTTCTTGCCATGGAAACCAAGGACTCTCGGGCAGAGCCGTTGTCTTAACGGAACAACGCCCCTTCGCAGAGCGTTCCACGGTGTTTAGCCTTGATATGCTCCCTTAGTTTTCTCAGAAGAATGAAACAGAATTCACTGGTTACTGTCTCCCTGCAAAACGTTATTATGAATTTCCATAGGGCTAAATAGTTTTCTTCGCAAATATTGGATCACTGATCTTTGTTAGTTTTCTCCATTGTGGGGTAAACGGTGGGGTATATGGTACTTTGAGTAACAAAGTCACACAAACTAACCGGTGATAATACGTAACACTTTGCATGAAGTCTTCATAAGAACCTTTCTTAATTCATGCCACGTTTTGAATGTCAAAGTCCATTCCTTCGTGGTCGGGCTTGGTACGTCTCAGTTGGCCCTCGTTTTAACACAAATACAAATTTACTTCTTCGCTTTAAAAACTGGAAGAAGTGACCAGTTTCCTCCAGGGCAGAACTCTTTAATCGACGAGTTCCAACTTTGTAGCATGTACTATAAAGAAGGAAAGACGTGTGCGTGTAATTCGAACAAGTCTTCCCTCATGATGCATTGTCATGTGAACTCCTCGGTGGGATGGTATTACTGTACCTACGTGACAGATGGAAATATATCTGCTGGAGGATAGTGTAACTTTTCTTTTCTAAAAGACCTCCAAGTTTCTTATCGTGTTGTTTACTATTAAAGTATCATTCCAAGCCAGTTATGACCCTTTTCTTCAGATTATTTACAAGTTATTACAACGGTACAACAGAGTTGTGTGGACATATGGAAAAAAACCACCCTGTGTCCGGTTAATTCTTTGCGAATTGCCAGCATGTTTCATTTGTTTTCTAAACTAAGTTTGGTTCGGAGATTCTCTCTCTCTCTCTCTCTCTCTCTCTCTCTCTCTCTCTCTCTCTCTCTCTCTCTCTCTCTCTCTCTCTCTCTCTCTCTCTCTCTCTCTCTCTCTCTCTCTCTCTCTCTCTCTCTCTCTCTCTCTCTCTCTCTCTCTCTCTCACCTCAATCCACCAAGGGAAAGAAAGAGGGAAGCTCAGCGCGACATGATTTTATTTCTTTCATTCGCTCACTCATTTCGCTAACTGAGAAGTTGCAGTTCCAGTCTTGTAGGACGATAGATTGACTGACTGTTTTCATGACGCTTCACGCGAATTGTTTAATTCGTCCTCAAGTTAATCTCATCACGAATAGCTATTCTTCTTGCAATTGTTAAAATAAAAAGCTAGTTATTATACATTGATGCGAGTAAAACATTGCGATGTTTACCAAGTTCAAAAATACAAATCTGATATAAGAAACCAACGAAACATACTAACGCAGCCGTTCATTAAATGTGTACTTTTCTTCAAATGTTTTATTTCGCAAAATCCTTTTTTTCTTCTCAGTTTGATATCTGAACGGAAAATTAGTCTTTGGCTGTAACAGTTACCACTTTTTCTGTTGCAGATATCTGAGAAGATTTTCGGAAAATGTCGCCAAAATCTATGATGATCATGAGGTAATACTACACTTGATTACATAGAAAAGTATTGTGGGCATAAGTTTTCTTTAGTTTTTCTTTTAACAAATCCTTACCAAAAATGTGTGGGATCTTTTTGTTCTTTTAACGATAGGAGAAATAGTGAACTGATCAGAGCATTGCTTTTTGTTAATATTTAGTTCCGCGCACCTTTTAATATGCAAAAAAAGACTACTATCGTTCATTTTTTCTAAGAATTTGGTCAGCATGATTCTGTGGAATCAAAAGTATATTTTCTCTTAACATCTTCTGACATCCAGTCAGACGAGTGGATCCCCAACAAAATCATTTTTTTCACGAAAGTACAAACACATTTATTATGCATATAGTAAAAGGTGCAATTGCGACGTCAGAATTGAGTTTTTCGCAAGCGCTGTTCTTCTTGTTTACAGTTTCAAAAACAAATACTCTTTCCTATTTTTCTGAATTGGTATGTATCGTTTTGAGGGATTCTATGCAAAATTGCGCTTGTATAACGGATGTACCGGCTATGTACTGTCCGAAGTCGCCGCATACATGTGTACATAATGACAGTTTAAATTTATTGAACAGCATTCGCGTTTGGAAATCAGCAACAACAACCTAAGGCGACAGCAATTGCACCTCATTTCTCCCAGAATGCGCGTGAAGGTAATCAGGCTTGAATAGAGAATTCTTCCAGATGGGACACCTTCATATACCAGGGTAATCATTAGAACTATATAGATATATATTGCCGAATTCGCGGAATCAGCAACATTTTTACCCATTTTGTGTTATCGGCAAAACGCTGCCCGTAACGCGAAATCGGCAGCGTTTTGCCGAAAATGCCTAAAGGCTTCTAAAACTTGCTAATTTTGCGAAACCAGCAGCCAATTTTTGGTTTTCTAGTTCCTAAATACCTTGGCTATGATCTACTTTAGACAGATCGATGCTAGAATGGATAGATATCGCAATAATCGATAGTTTAAGGCAAGTTATGGCAAACAGAGTAGTTTTTGTGCATTTTCGGAGTTGTGTTCGACACAGGCCAACACAGACCATAAAACCCCGACAGGAAGGTAGGACAATGTTAATGCAATGTTCGGATGACACAAAAAGTAACGGACTGGTTGCCGCTTTTGCGAAATGTGCAAGTATTAGAAGCCTTTATGCATTTTTGGCAAAACGCTGCCGATTTCGCGTAATGGGCAGCGTTTGCCGATTACGCGAAATGGGCAAATATGTTGCCGATTCCGCGAATTCGGCAATTTCGTGAATTCGGCACGACATATATTATACATAATAGAAGATGAGGATGGGAGCTCACCTTTTCAAGCAGAAGGTTTTTGCCTTTAGAGAAGCGTGTACTGTTTTTGAACGAAAGATTAATATTTGATACCGTCAATTATCCAGGAAAAGAAAGGCGACTACGGTTATGACGACCCTAAGGTAAGCTCACAACGCAACGCTTATTTATTTCCAAACTGATGCTGTAGGTCTATGAGGACGGTCGGGAGAGTTTGCTGCTGCATTTGATTTGTCTTGGATAAGAATTGTTCCTGAAAATAATGTAACTTTCGATCCACCTCCGGCATAGTTCATATGGGGACTAACAATGAGCGTCCAACAATCGCCCCTTTTAGGATTGTACTGTCCCGTTTGGCGACCTCCTTCCCCTGTGGCCTCGCGCTGGACGGTCTTCTTGTTAATATAGCAAGCGTCTTAGACCTACACGATTTTGCAGGAGTAAGGTATATTCCAGGTTTATATATTATTAAGACACTATGGCTACCCGTCTGCTCAATATCTAAATGAACATATAACTTGGAGTGTATGTAGCTATAGGCTTAAAGATCTAATTTCTAAGAAGCCATTTTGGGAAAGTTTTCCAGCGAATGTAACGTTTAGAAGTTCCAAGAGCATTTGACGTGTAATTTAGACACACCTGCAATATTCTGTAACTATGCTTACTGATTAAATGATTTTTTTTATTCGGAAACGGCTTCTTTGTGTCCCGAAAGACTACCCGGCCAACAAAGATTTTAAATTTGAATAATTGAACGTTCAAATACTATTTCGAAGGCATTCCTCACGTGTGGTGTTATCATTTCAACCCCCAAACCGAACTCTGTAGCTCTTGATGCGATTTCAACCGTTCTAGATCCCGTTCCCGTACCGACCGCCAAGGAACGGTGCGGGCACGGGAGGGATCGGGAGAGAACCGCAATTAACGTAACTGGTCGTTAACGGAACTGCTTTGAACGGTAGGGTCGGTAGGGACGGCTGAGTTTGGGCTGCATGTTCAAATTTTTAGTCGTTCCCCTCCCGATCAGAATGAACGGTAATGGAACCTCAACCCATCGGTAACGGAACGCTTGGATCGTTAAAGGAACTTAAAACAACGGCAACGCAACGGTAGCGCTCTCACTCACTGAGTTGTCATACCATTCATCCGTCCTAGGTTCCGTTCCCTTACCGACCAAGGTCGGCTGCCACTATGGTCAGACTAATAGACGCTGCTGAAAGATGCCAAAAACGGCCGTTTGCGCAGCGTTCCATTGTTGTGGCAGCAGTCCTTGGTTGGTACAGAAACGGGACCTAGAACGGCTGTGTGGAATGGGGGTATAACTTTTGACACCGACAAACTGAAGAATGAACAGATCTATGAGGTAACCGTCTCAATGGTCCAGGCTCAGGAAACAAAGAGTATGTATGGTCAGGGGCGATTGTAGCTTCCCTTCTTCGTGTCCGATAGACAAGGACAATAAATATATAGTAGAGCATAGTGCAATTTCATGTTGGCATCTTCTCCACTGAAAGCTATCACCCAAAGACTGAAGACCAAAGTGCTTACCCAACTTCTAACCCGAATCACCCCTCCTCCTGCTGGGTACACGTGCACTCAAGTTAACCTCTGTTTTGACCTGTGTGCCAGGAGTCGGATGAGAGAGAGAGAGAGAGACTGAGAGAGAGCGCGAGAGCGAGAGCGAGAGAGAGAGAGAGAGAGAGAGAGAGAGAGAGAGAGAGAGAGAGAGGGAGAGAGACAAAGAGACACACACACACACACACATACACATAGACAGAGACAGACATAGAAAGACAGAAGCGGAGAGACTCAGAGGGAGACACAGACAAAGACATAGGCCTAGGCCTACATACAGAGAGAGAGAGAAAAAAAAACTGTAACTGATCTCGTGAGAACGGTAATAACAAACGAGACATGTCACCTCTCCGAATGCATTCCAATAGATGACCGCTCCTGCGGCCATCAATAACCTTGCTCATAGTTTAATCTAGCATAAACAATAAGGGAAGAATGTTGAATTGAGGATGGGAATTGTCAGGGGAATGTCAACAGCAGAAGGCTCACTCTTCCGTTGGTCTTGCTGCATAGTTTAAAGCCACATAGCCTACAACAATGCAAGTAATATCGACATAATGCTACATGTAGTTTCGGCTGACCTGAGAAATTAGCTTCAAGTTTTAAGGTTAGAAGTAAGGGAACGTTTTCATCGTGATGTAAAGCAAGTTCTCTTTCAAACATTCTCTGACTGTACTACTAAATTAAACCGTCCAATCTCACCCCCACTGTCATCCGCATCTGAAAACCGAATGATACACATATATAATGATCAGTCAACTGTCGACAAATAAATAAATAAATAGAACTTTAAAAAAATTTGAAACTGAAGTAAAGCAACCGTTTTCTTTACGAAGAATCTCTGCCTATACCTCCCACCCCCTCCACCCACCACCCCATCTGCCGGTCCGCCGCATCTAAAACCCGACTGAATCCAACACACAGGGTCAGTAACGCTTCTTGCTTCCTGTGTGTGTGTCCCCCAGCCTCCCCCGACCGACCTACCGTTACCGTTCGTCCAGACTGTGGTCAGCCGCGTGCAGGTGGACAGCAAGGACCTTCAAGGTCTCGGGGACACTGACCTATGTTCCAACCCGCCCACACACACTGTTTATAGCACAAAGCAGCAACTCTCCTTACCGTCCTCCTCCTCGTCGTCAATGCTGCAGCGGTAAGAACAACCAGCAAAAGCAACCAGACAAGCAAGCGTTTTCTTGATCCCCCCAATTTCATAGTGATCGAAGCGCACACACACAAAAATCGGTTCTCTTGAACTGTAGTGTGTTAAATTCATAGCTCAGAATTCAGTGGCATTCTTTATTTGTTTTTGATACAAGTCCCTGTAATCAAGCCAAAGAACATTTGTCGTGAAATTGATTGACGGATTGAGCTCCAAACTTTAGCATAATTAATTGATTTGGTTGTTTGATCGACGGAAAAGACGCGAGAATGGCTACGTTCTTAACCTAGGGACATCACTAAGGCGACGGGAGTTGCCTCCCCTTTCGCCGCCTACGATAATTCCTTCTTTGACGCATGTAAACGAAATGCATTCCGAAAATTCGTAAAGTTCATTCTGTGACCCCAAAGGGATCTGAAATGACTTGTTATGCTTACAAGTGCAGGTTCTGCAAATGTGGAGGCTTAAATGCCTCTGAATTCTGAGCTATGAATTTAACACACTAAAGTTCAAGATTACCCAAAAATCAAATACTTTTTTTTTTAAATAAAGAATGAAAAAGCCGTCGTTACGTTTGCTCGACACAAGCTGAAAAAGTATGGAGCAATTAAAATAAGAAAAAAACCACCTCAGATTTCTTCAACAACAAAAAAGGTGTATGTAAGTCTTGTTTGCGCTTTGTCTTCGGTAATAGTTGCCTATGGTTGTTCTTACAGGTTCAATGTTGCCGTTCTGTCCCTGTTTTGATTGATTTTGTTTTTGTTGGTGTTGTTCTAATAAAATATGAAATGTAAGAAATAGTGTACGGTATCTGAATTTTGTCTGAAACGAGAAATAATTAATTTTGCCGAATGCATGAGATTCCCTATTTCTAAAAAAAAAATTTGGCCAGCAGATTCTTTTCTGTCTTCATGGCTAAAATCATCCCAAATCTGAGTGTTCAGATCCTTAAACGCGTCATCCTTCTTGTGCAAGCGAGCTTGTGCACCACTACAGATCTCAGGTCATTGCATGGGTTTAGATCACCCATCCACACAAATCTGTGTGAACAAACCATTAATACTGAATAAAAGGTACCATCCACCTCGTGTAAACTGACGATTATGTTGCCTACCATAGATATGTCAAGGCTTGCTTAAGGGGGGGGGGGCAGTTTTTGCTGCAGATTTGTGTGTGTGCGTGTGTGTGGCTGAATCAAATTTCGCAGATTGGCACGTAATCAGTTACGAAATTAATTCAGGACAATATTTCCACTCTGCTCAGAAAGCTACTTGGTTGTAGATTTTTGACTCACATGCGTAGCAAAAGTGAGTCTATGTACTCACCCGAGTCGTCCGTCCGTCCGTCCGTCCGGACGTCCGGAAAACTTTAACGTTGGATATTTCTTGGACACTATTCAGTCTATCAGTACCAAATTTGGCAAGATGGTGTATGATGACAAGGCCCCCAAAAACATACATAGCATCTTGACCTTGCTTCAAGGTCAAGGTCGCAGGGGCCATAAATGTTGCCTAAAAAACAGCTATTTTTCACATTTTTCACATTTTCTCTGAAGTTTTTGAGATTCAATACCTCACCTATATATGATATATAGGGCAAAATAAGCCCCATCTTTTGATACCAGTTTGGTTTACCTTGCTTCAAGGTCAAGGTCACAGGAGCTCTTCAAAGTTGGATTGTATACATATTTTGAAGTGACCTTGACCCTGAACTATGGAAGATAACTGTTTCAAACTTAAAAATTATGTGGGGCACATGTTATGCTTTCATCATGAGACACATTTGGTCACATATGATCAAGGTCAAGGTCACTTTGACCCTTATGAAATGTGACCAAAATAAGGTAGTGAACCACTAAAAGTGACCATATCTCATGGTAGAAAGAGCCAATACGCACCATTGTACTTCCTATGTCTTGAATTAACAGCTTTGTGTTGCATGACCTTGGATGACCTTGACCTTGGGTCAAGGTCACATGTATTTTGGTAGGAAAAATGTGTAAAGCATGTGAGTCGTATGGGCTTTGCCCTTCTTGTTGGTATGTGACCAAGTAGAAGGATACTCTTACGGTGGCCACACACGTAGGGTAGGAAAGGAATGTGGGGAATTGTGGAGAAAAGCTTGCAAGGCAAGATTCTCAGGAGACTGAGGTGTTTGCAAAGCAGGGAAATGAACGCTGGCAAGAAAGCAACACGTAATCGGCGCTTTTATCGCTTTTGCCTGAAGTTGCCGACTAGTTTCTCCGCTCTCGCTTTGCCTCGCAATCCATGGAAACGCCCATTTCTCGTCTTTCAAAACCTCGACGTTTTCGTCCTCCTTCAAAATAATCGAAGTTGCAGCTACCGCAGTCATGCAGCGGTCACACTTTCGGGGGAAACAACGTCATGTGATCGGGGGAAACAACGTCATGTGATCGAAGAAACAACGTCACGGCGATCGGTGAATGCGTGTGGAGGGGAGGTGGAGAACGGAGCCCGTTCACCTTCTCCCGTTTTTTCTCCGCACATACTTCACCGAACGTTTGAGCTCCCCCCCCCCCCCCCCCCCCTCCCTTTAGCAAGCCTTGACATATCTATGGTAGGCAACATGATCGTTTACACGAGCTGGTTGGTACCTTTATTGATTAATAGTTTGTTCACAGGAATTAACGCATGAGGAAGTGGAGAGAAGACTATCCAAGCCGTACTCAAAATGGTCGAAAGATGACTTTGAGCTGGCGAAAAATAAGGACAAGCGAGATTTACAGTCAGGGGAGGTATACCCACTCATTTACCTGCACATACACACGCACGCACACACGTACGCAAGCCCATACGCGCATATGAACGTTGATATCCTCCCTTCTTTGTTTCTTTTTCTTCAAACCGTGATTGTGTTTTACTATTGACCTATCAGATGCCATATAATCTATAGTATTGTTATTGGTAGTTGCATTGAATAGACAGCCTGCACTCGTAGGTACGTGTCGTTAATCAAAGAACCCCCCGCGGGTTAGGGGGAAGAATTTACCCGATGCTCCCCAGCATGTCGTAAGAGGCGACTAACGGATTCTGTTTCTCTTTTTACCCTTGTTAAGTGTTTCTTGTATAGAATATAGTCAATTTTTGTAAAGATTTTAGTCAAGCAGTATGTAAGAAATGTTAAGTCCTTTGTACTGGAAACTTGCATTCTCCCAGTAAGGTAATAAATACATTGTACTACGTTGCAAGCCCCTGGAGCAAATTTTTGATTAGTGCGTTTGTGAACAAGTGGCTCTACTCCCATCTTCCCCTTTTCCCCGTCGCAATATAACCTTCGTGGTTGAAAACAACGTTAAACACCAAATACAGAAAGAAAGAACGTTAATCAAAGACAAAAACACCGAGTACTTTTGGATGATTTATATTTGTATGTTTTTTTCAACAGATGATCGACAGCGCTTATCAAACACATGGTGAGTGTTATAGCAAATGAATTACGCAAAAATACCTATTCCTATCATCTGTTTTCCCCATCATTCAGTTTTCAGTCACCCATTGTTCGTCCTTCCGTCGGTAGAACAAGTCTAAGGCTAGGTCAGTAAACAGACCTGAAATAAGTTAAGTTAGTTTACTGTACTCGCTCGAAGTCTGACGAAACACACTGTCACTGGTTTCACAAAAAAAGACCCCATCTTCAGAACTAATAAGTAAACTACCATGCTAATTGTGAATGAGACGGAAAAAAATCAAAATGTGTCATCCAAGTGGCCGTTTTCGATATTGTCTTTGTCGCTCAGTTGTGCATGTTGAATCCTGGATGGGTTACGCGTGTTCTCCCCACATTAAGGCCCAATCGCCCGACTCCAAGAAATCATGTGACTGTGTGTGTTTGTCTTTCTGTGGGGAGTACAGTAACCTGGCTTTATTTCGGTTCTCTCATGTAGGCCAGCCTGCTTCGACAGTCACGGCTTCCACTGAAGAAGAGATAGAACCGCAGAAGGACGCAGGTCCGGAAGGGAAAATAAGTCAACAATCGATGAATGTGGACAATGTCTGCGACTGTCCATTGGAACCTGACATTTGCCCGTGCATTCCATTGCCAAGCAGTGCTGTTCCGACCAATCACCCGAAAGACAGACTCTTCAGTTTCCCTGCACTAGGCGACAAAAGCGTAAAGGGCCGTGCGAAGAGACCAGACGGGAGCGGGAAAAAGTGGACAGTTCACTTAGACACGGGCCACATCGAGCTGCTGGATGACGTCCCGGACCTCAAAACCCCCACCTACAGTTGTGAGGGCGACACCAGGCAAGCTGCTGCTGCAGTCCCTGGCACTAAACAGTCATCAGAAGCGAGGCCATCGCCGTATGAACCTGCAGTGTTGCGCGGACCACGGGCAGACACGACAAGACCCAGCGCAAAAGCCGCAAGTGACCCTCGACAGAGTGCAAGTTCACCAGGAGGCGGTAAACGCAGTGGCAGTAAAGAAAGACGGCCCCTTTGCGAACAATACAAGGTTAGAGCACAAGAAAGCACAGCAAAGCACGGACGTGATCCGCACGCAAGTCCGAGTTCACCAGGAGGCGGTCAACGCGATGGCAAAACAGGATTATCAAAAACGCAGCCACCTAGCGCGTCAGACGTATCGCGGGGGAAAGGAGAGGCAGCAAAAGCCATAACTGACGAACAGAAAAAGGCCATGATGGCAACCGCCTTGAGGTGGAAGCAAGTCACAGATTTTGTGCGGAAAGATTACTTCAAGAAACCAATAACACACTCAGATGGCGATTCTCAGAAAAAGGCATTGCGGGCAGCCTTCAAGTGGAGGCGAGCCGTAGGGTTCGAGCCGAAGGAAGATTTCCCATCTGAGGATCCTGATCAATCTCACAATGCAATGCGGGACAAAATAGACAATTTTGTAAAACCTGTGTTGGCAAGCCAAACTCAGCAACCTAACACAAACTCTGTGCAAGGGATAGCCATGGATACAGAACGGAAGACCCAGCCCGAGGATTCAGTTTTCTTAACCTCTAACAGTGCCGCAGTCAGGAAAAGTTTAGAACGCGAGAAGAGCAGGTTCTTTATGATAAGGGTCGATTCCGCAGGGAGAAGGCATAAAATAAAACTGGACAAGTGAAAGAATGTATATATGAAACCGACATTTCATCCTCATTGTTCGCATCATTTCATCGCATGTGTTTAAAACCCATTCACTCAACACCCCTGTGTCAGGCTAAATCTGTGTGTGTTGTATCAGTGGCAGCTGACTTTTGTGCTTGACACTTGTAATCATCAGCACATACTGCCTTCTTTGCCCCCTCCAGGCTGCGGAGTGCACACGCCAATCCCGCCAGACAAGCAGGCAGAGTACGACAAGGTGACGCAAGGCAAGCCTATCTTGTCCAGCTCCAAAAACATCCTCGCCGGCCCTGGCAACGGAGAGTCGTGGACGCAGGTCAACGTGTTTGACATCGTGGACGAGCAGAAGAAGCCAGGAGAGGGGAGCACGGTGAAGTTCGCCAAGCTTCCCAAGAAGGTCGACTCAACGACAGACAAAGGGAAGAAAGGAAATGCCGCCCTGGGTTCGCCGAAGAAGGAGGATGTGTTTGACGTGAGCTTCGATACCATTGGATCCGAAACGGGCAAGAAGAAATCAGAGGGCGGGGAAGCCGAGGGGGGAGGAGACGGCAAGAAAAATAAGAAAGGATCAAAGAAGAAAAAGAGCAAGAAAGATGAGAAGGAAGGAGGAACTACATCGGCGGAATCGGAAAAGGAAGGTAAACCGGAGAAAAAGAAAAAGGACAGCAAGAAAAAAGACAAGAAAGACAAAGATGGGGAGGCTGGTGACGACAACAAGGAGAAAAAGAAAGGATCAAAGAAGAAAAAGAAAGGCGAGTCCGGAGACGAAGGAGACAAGAAGGAGGAAGGGGGCGACAAGAAGAAGAAAGACTCAAAGAAAAAGAAGAAAGGAGAAGGCGGGGACGACAAGGATAAGAAAGACGGTGACAAGAAAGATTCCAAGAAGAAGAGCAAGTCTGACAAAGGGAAAGACGAGGGTGGGGACAAGAAAGGAGGGAAAGGGAAGAAAGGGAAAGACGAGGGTGGGGACAAGAAAGGAGGGAAGGAGAAGAAGGGCAAGGAGAAGGGCACCAAGAAAAAGCGGGGCAGCGCTCCGCTCAACCGCAGTCACTCTGCCTCTTCCAGGAATAACTCGTCGTCCTCCAGACAACCGAGTCGGGAACCGTCTTACAGCTCCCAGGTAAGCCTAAGTGTGGTTTCTTCTGTGAGATAAAGTCTGACAATATTTTCTCTCTCCCTCTCTCTCTAGCTGTGTGTGTGTGTGTGTGTGTGTGTGTGTGTGTGTGTGTGTGTGTGTGTGTGTGTGTGTGTGTGTGTGTGTGTGTGTGTGTGTGTGTGTGTGTGTGTGTGTCCCCGTCCGTCCGTCTATGCGTACGTAGGTGATTAGTAAATGATTGATTGGTGGATGATTGATTTTGCCATTTGGTTGGTTGAATGGCAAGTTGTAAGTGAAATGCAGTTGTGATCGATTTCTAACACGACCGACAAGTTGATCGTCAGTCTGTCTGTGGGATTGCTGATGCTACGACAATCTCATATTTCTTCCGTAGCTGAATGATCATACTCATGCTCATGCTCAACATACACACAAACAGACAGACACAGATCGGCAAACAAAAAGGTATACACTTTTTGGTGTCTGCAGCGAAGGCGGTATTTGCTGTCCCCTGACGACCTGTCAAGACAACTGTTGCCTCTGTTTGCCAACTGGCCGCCTTCACTTTACCAGAGGTCCTCACCTGGGCATCGTTCTTCCAGGTCTGCTTCACGTCGACAAGGCTATAAGGTATTTTGCAACACCACATTCGCACGGAGGGCAGCATACAGTTGAAGGCCACTCTGCCTTGAAAAAACTGTTCACATCACTGTCTCAGATCTGGCCAGGCTTTAAGATGGGATAAGAGAATCCCTCCACTTGGTCACATACAAAAAAATTACCAGACTGGGTGCTGTTTATGCACAGAGGTTTTTACATTTAGTCAAGTTTTGACTAAATGTTTTAACATAGAGGGGGAATCGAGACGAGGGTCGTGGTGCATGTGTGTCTGTCTGTCTGTCTGTGCGTGTGTGTGTGTAGAGCGATTCAGATTAAACTACTGGACCGATCTTTATGAAATTTTACATGAGAGTTCCTGGGAATGATATCCCCGGACGTTTTTTTCTTTTTTTCGATAAATGTCTTTGATGACGTCATATCCGGCTTTTTGTAAAAGTTGAGGCGGCACTGTCACACCCTCATTTTTCAATCAAATTGATTGAAATTTTGGCCAAGCAATCTTCGACGAAGGCCGGACTTCGGTATTGCATTTCAGCTTGGTGGCTTAAAAATTAAGTAATGACTTTGGTCATTAAAAATCTGAAAATTGTAAAACAAAAACAAAATTATAAAACGATCCAAATTTACCTTCAACTTATTCTTCCTCATTTTCTGATTCCAAAAACATATAAATATGTTATATTTGGATTAAAAACAAGCTCTGAAAATTAAAAATATAAAAATTATGATCAAAATTAAATTTTCGAAATCAATTTAAAAACACTTTCATCTTATTCCTTGTGGGTTCCTGATTCCAAAAACATATAGATATGATATGTTTGGATTAAAAACACGCTCAGAAAGTTAAAACGAAGAGAGGTACAGAAAAGCGTGCTATCCTCAGCGCAACTACTACCCCGCTCTTCTTGTCAATTTCACTGCCTTTGCCACGAGCGGTGGACTGACGATGCTACGAGTATACGGTCTTGCTGAAAAATTGCAGTGCGTTCAGTTTCATTCCGTGAGTTCGACTGCTTGACTAAATGTATTAATTTCGCCTTACGCGACTTGTTAAAGAAATGATTTAGTACAATTGGCACTGGTGCCTTTTTCGAAAATTAATTCATCAACAAATTCCAACTCGCCACAGCAAGCAGTCAGGGTGTAGAATTTTGGTAGGCTATGTGACCAATTGGAGGGATGGTCTTATCCCATGTTAAAGCCTGACCAGATCTGAGACAGTGAACTGAACGGTTTTCACGAGGCGGATGTTGCCTTTAGCCAATACTCGCACAAGTTGGCACACACTGAACAATCACGTCGACACAGCCATGACTGAGGTGATTAGTGTTTCGCGTAATTAAATCTCACACAAGCTGTCACGCTCTGAACAGCGTAATACAAATACTGAGAGCTGAGTGCAAATAACTTAGCATTGCAGCAAAGTAAGCCTTCTCTTTGTAAAATAAGCGATCTGTGACGTTTCTCATAAGTAAATCATAAAGAATCTCTTTCCTGGTAAAGTTGCAAACAATACAGATTGTTAGGTCGAATATAGTGGTTCAATAAAGCCTAGCTCGCTTCTCTTACGCCTTTTGGGTAGCAGTGATATTCCCAGGCCTCGGTCTTCAGTCATTTACGCACATTTGTTTTTATCTGACGCATAGTTTTGACCCCAGACCAGTCGAGTTTCCTTTAGCTTTGACACGTATGGTGTCTTCTGACACAACGTATTTTTGCGCCCAAGACATTTTGCCAGGTGCAACTGACCCATTGACCGCTGCGTCTGGGAACTACACTGCTTGTGATCTTGAGCGGCGAATTGTGTTGTTTTCTGACATTACAGAGGCCAAGAAGGAAGACGGGGACGGCAAGAGGGCGTCTTCTCTTAACCCTTTTAGACGTTGTCTTTAGCGGCGGATTGGGTGTTTTCTTAAATTACAGTGGTCGAGAGAAGGGAGCAGACAAGTCTCTGCGGTGACTTTATGAATGGTTGAAAAAGTCTTGTGCCTTATGTCTCGAAGAATGTGTTATTTATGACGACTTGCTTGAATGGTCTAACAGCGCCGTCGCGGCGAGAGGGAATCAGACGAATCCAACCTAGAAGACACCACTGACGAAGATTCCCAGGACTCTGAAGCCAGCAGTGACACCAGCCGCAGCAGTAGCAGGAGCAGCAGCAGCATCTACTTTGACCCCCTTTCATTTCCTGCCGGCTACGTGCCGGAGCATCCCAGCAAAACACGGACAAAGCCCCGCCCCAGCTCGGCCACCGGGGACTTTCTAAAAACCCGCTCCAACTCAGCCGCTGGGGACTCTGCAAAGCCTCACCATCGCTTTTTAAGCCTGTCCCCAGATCAAATGAGACGGACCAGCTCGCAACATGGCGAAGAAAACGACAGAGGGGCCGAGAGCCGGCAACGCGGGTCTGAAGCTGAAGGTGCGAGTCCTCAGCAGATGGCTGAAAAGGTGTCCACTGAAGAGGCAGACGCTGAGAGGTGGAGACGATGGTTTGAAGCTAACTCTGCCAACCTCCCCGCGCCGAAGGCGAACATGCAAAAACTTTGCTTTGGTCTGCATAGTGACGATCACATTTTGGGCGCCAGGTCAGATGCTCGATCCAGGGGCCAAAGCGGATCACCAGGCCCTAAGGAGAAAGAATCCAGAAAGCAACGCCATGATGCACCGCCTCCTTCAGAGGGGCCACCTCCCGCAGATAGAAACTTTGGGGGGGTCAGACGGTCTACAGACTCTGAGAGTTGGAAACGTTGGTTTCAGCTGGACACTGAAACGGAAAACAAGGGCAAAGGAACAACTGATTTGATACAAATCTGTCTTGGTCTGCATAAGGAATCGGGTAACTCCACCTCGACGAACAGCGAGGACTACCATGCGACAGACTCGGGGAGTCAACAGGACATGCCCCAGACCCGGACCTCCACGCCCAACAGGTGTAAAACACCTTCACCTGGAGGACTAAACAAAGGCAGCATCATGAAAAAGCCTCCGCTCGCTCTTAGGAGCAGTCGGCAAGGACAGTCCAGTCATTACTCGTCTGAAGCAGAAATTCCGCTGACGAGACGAGACTCCAGCGTAGGTCGGGGAGATATGCAGAGGGCTCGTACACCACGGCCGTTTGAAGCGTTGAACCAGGAGGGGGGTTACCCTTCAAGAACGGACAACAGTAGTAGCCCGGTGCCCATACCCAGGCCCAGAAGCAGGCAAGAACTGATCAGACCAGCCAGTCGGACAAGTGACCCCAGAGAATACACAGAGAAGGGCACACCTTCAGTGCCTAGCAGAGGAGGAGACTCGAGAGAGGTTTGTTTTGTTTAACTGATTCTTCCGCCACAGCCATTATGTGTGTGTGTGTGTGTGTGTGTGTGTTTGAGAGAGCGATATAGGCAGAAACAGATAGATACCGATAAGAGGATGAGTTGAAATTAGGCATTTTTGACTCACCTGAGTTATCAGTAAGTCTTAGTAATGAGCACGGTGTCCTCCGTATGGACGGGCCGCCGTCCTTGACCAATAAACTTAACCTTGAGGTTATCTCAGATATTTTTAAAATAGGAAACTTTGCACACTTCTAGGGTTTGACATAGACCAAATATGGGTTTGATGATCTCCCCACATGACCCAGTCTGGTTAACCCTCGTCAAATTGACATTTCAAGGTCACAGCGGGGTCATGTCTGGTGCGTACAACTTAAACGTTGAGGCTTTCTACTTGGATGTCTTCACACACTTGTAGTTTTTGAAAATCTTCAGACATGACCAACATTTTGCTTGTCCAAGCTTTGGATTTAAAGTGTTATAGACCGGCACGGTTGGCCTAGTGGTAAGGCGTCCGCCCCGTGATCGGGAGGTCGTGGGTTCAAACCCCGGCCGGGTCATACCTAAGACTTTAAAATTGGCAATCTAGTGGCAGCTCCGCCTGGCGTCTGGCATTATGGGGTTAGTGCTGGGACTGGTTGGTCCGGTGTCAGAATAATGTGACTGGGTGAGACATGAAGCCTGTGCTGCGACTTCTGTCTTGTGTGTGGCGCACGTTATATGTCAAAGCAGCACCGCCCTGATATGGCCCTTCGTGGTCGGCTGGGCGTTAAGCAAACAAACAAACAAAAGTGCTATAGGGCACAGGAGTGTCGCAATGTTTTCCAAAAAATTATGGGATTTCGACCTTCCCTTATTGTTGACAATCGTATTTGTAATTTAGTGAGTGTAATGGGACATTACTAGGGGGTGTCCTATAAAGCATTTGCTTTTTTTAGTTTTCCAAAATGCTGAGGGTGTTGAGGATGAGGCTTAGTGATCGTGGTGGGAAGGGGGTTTGGGAATAGAGTACGTTTGTATCGGAGGGATATGCGTAGGATTGGATCACAAAGTAGATTGATACAGGTGGCATTAGAATCAAGTTTGGGTCAAGAAGTAAAAAAATCAACGTTCACTTGAACATTATTTTATGAACCTTGAACAGAAAATATTTTATTTTTGATTCATATAATACCTGTGATAATTTAAAGTTGAGTATTATAAACATTTTCTTTTCTTGTTGTATATAAACGTGCTCCTATATTTATTTAATTTTTTTAAATTTTTGACTCACATGCGAAGCAAAAGTGAGTCTATGTACTCACCCGAGTCGTCCGTCCGTCCGGACGTCCGTCCGTCCGGAAAACTTTAACGTTGGATATTTCTTGGACACTATTCAGTCTATCAGTACCAAATTTGGCAAGATGGTGTATGATGACAAGGCCCCAAAAAACATACATAGCATCTTGACCTTGCTTCAAGGTCAAGGTCGCAGGGGCCATAAATGTTGTCTAAAAAACAGCTATTTTTCACATTTTTCCCATTTTCTCTGAAGTTTTTGAGATTGAATACCTCACCTATATATGATATATAGGGCAAAGTAAGCCCCATCTTTTGATACCAGTTTGGTTTACCTTGCTTCAAGGTCAAGGTCACAGGAGCTCTTCAAAGTTGGATTGTATACATATTTTGAAGTGACCTTGACCCTGAACTATGGAAGATAACTGTTTCAAACTTAAAAATTATGTGGGGCACATGTTATGCTTTCATCATGAGACACATTTGGTCACATATGATCAAGGTCAAGGTCACTTTGATCCTTATGAAATGTGACCAAAATAAGGTAGTGAACCACTAAAAGTGACCATATCTCATGGTAGAAAGAGCCAATAAGCACCATTGTACTTCCTATGTCTTGAATTAACAGCTTTGTGTTGCATGACCTTGGATGACCTTGACCTTGGGTCAAGGTCACATGTATTTTGGTAGGAAAAATGTGTAAAGCAGTTCTTAGTGTATGATGTCATTGCTAGGTTTAGTTATTTGACCTTGACCCTGAAGGTCAAGGTCATGTAAAGGTCAAGGTCAAGCATGTGAGTCGTATGGGCTTTGCCCTTCTTGTTTTGTTTTTGTGCTTGTTCTTTTGTTGACAATCTTATCTGCAAATGGATATGGCCTTGCAGGGGCAGCCATCAGTGCGCTTTGACGTTGAAGGGAGTGAGGAGGAACTGGACTTTGACAAAACATTCATCACGCTAACGTCAGGATCACAGTCCGTCCTTCCCTCTGCTTCAGAAATAGAGCGCTTTGTGCAGACCCTAGAAAGTACATCACCCAAACTCTTCACAGAGCTCTCCTCTCAGTTCCATAAAGTCGAGAAAGAAAAGAAACACTTGCATAAAGAGGATACCAATGCATCGCGTCGGGATGTCACTCCACAACCTTCTAGTCACACATGGACTCAAGCATCCAGCATGCAATGTGATGTTTCTCAGCAGACTTCGCAGTTCGTCTTTGAGACACCAATCTTTTCTTTTTCTAAAACCAAGAAGAGGCACGTCTCTAAAGCTCAACCTCCCCACACACCCTTCTCGCCTCCTGAACTTTTGCCATCCCCACAGAGGAGAGAGGAGAGAAAGCTTTTTGAAGTCAGATTGACTCCAACAAGCATGTCTTCTTTATCTCGAGCAGCAGTTCCAGCAGATTCTTCGTCCGGTAGTTCCTGCTATACAAAGTCAGCGTCCACTATGTACAGCGATAGGTCTTCCAGTGAAGCTTCTATGGCTAAACGGACCCGCAATAGTCGGAAAAGAGAGGAGGAGCTGTCTTCTGAAAGTCAGCCATCCTTTTACTCCACAAAGACTACATCTAACCAAACAACCAGATCGTCCACAAGATAATCAATCTGTTGAAAGCCGAGCTGCGCGACATAACAAGAGATGACTTATGTAATCTCAAATAACTATTGACAAAT
Organism: Littorina saxatilis; assembly: GCF_037325665.1. Lineage (NCBI taxonomy): Eukaryota > Metazoa > Mollusca > Gastropoda > Littorinimorpha > Littorinidae > Littorina > Littorina saxatilis. Next base: position 40,012,002 of record NC_090256.1, read on the forward strand.
CTCGAGGTTTACTCAGACTATGACTAGCTGCATTTACTCGACTTTTCGCATCTGTTGTTGGAAACACACGAAACAATTTTATGACATGGGGTTGGCTTGACTAGACTTGACGCTTAACATAACAGTTCTTATTAGGGTTAAAATTGTCACTGTTTGCCATGACCAAAACTCCTGCCAACAAACGGATGACTGTTGCAATACGGACTTCTCAAACAAAGTGATTTCATACTGAGAATAAAGAATGTTTCAAGATGGACTGATGTCAAGATGAAACAACATGCTGGCTTCTATGCAAAATATGTCAAAAACTTTTCACTGACGTCTTTGTGCCTAACCGTCTCCAAATTTAACACGGGGAAGCTCTCAGGCTTTAAATTAGATATCACTCCAGAAGATTCTTGCACTGTGACTTGCAGCTTAGTTGAAAAAGAATACTTTTGGAAGCCTTCACACAATGTGCAAAGCTTTTGATAGATCTGAGGCAGTACAGAACATGGAAAACATGAAAAAACACTTGTCATAAAGAAGCTCTTCTCCACTGACTATTAAAGTCCCTTGAAGTGCCAGTGTTACGGTCATCATCACATGCAAAGACAAAAACAAAGTCTTGAATAAAAACAAAGAGGAAAGGTCAGCAGTCAGTGGTTTTATTTCCATACCAACGCTGAAGTGCCTGGCACAGATACACAGATCGATACAGCAAGGAAAGCTCTGCACATAATCGCAACAAGAACATAAATAAAGTTTGTGTATACTCTGTTCACATAAACATGATGCTCAACTAGAACAATGGTGTAATGCCTCCTCAGCCCCAGTGCTTTGACTCAAACTGATGGTATGCAATATATATTTAGAAAACTGGCAAAATGGGAAACTATAATATATGAATACGACATGAGGAACTTAGTTTTCAACGTTCACTGCACAGATGAGAGAAAATGTAGCAAAGCTGATATGGATTATCTTCAAACTCCACAATGCACCACATACAATGACTCCTTACTACTTGACTCGACTTACTATGACAGACTTGACTTCTTTGATGGGGTGGATTGGTAATTATATTTCAGGATGATTAGCAATCTAATTTTGACAAGGTGGTTTAATTGATACTTCTTTTTTTTATATATATTATTAAACCACAAACTGTTCTGGAACATACTCTTTTTTTTTTTTACTTGTGATCAGTGCATTATTCTACAATGTTCTTTCTGTGAACATTTTTGTCTTCAATTTCTCTGTGCCATTTTTATTCTAGATTCGGTGTTTTTTTCGGATGTATTTACAAGAAACAAATAAATTCATTTGTGTTCTGTTACACATGTGATATGTCAAATTAGCTGTAAATTGAAAATTTTAATCTAAATTTTAATTTGATTATATACTTACCCAACTCACATAGAGCAATTTACTTCAGTTTAGTGCTAGGACGCTGAATAGCATCGCCTTGGTAACAAGGGGAGGTCACCCTAAAAAAGAGCTACCTTGACCCCTTAACAGGACAAAGTCACACGTGACTTCCTGACCTTGCCGCCATCTTTGAATCATTCTATCGAAAGCGAACATAGAAAAATTTCCCTCTTTTTTAGGAAAAACCCCCATAAAACCCCAAAAGCGGGGCAGGAGGGCGGGTATCCACTATGTGAGTTGGGTAAGTATATAATCAAATTAAAATTTAGATTAAAATTTTCAATTAAATTACATATCTTATCCCAACTCACATACAGCAGAATGCTAATGAAGGAGGTGGAAAAACAAAATTCCACTTGTCCAGCAGCAACAATGGCTGGTAGGGAGCTACTGCCATCATGACGAGTGCTGGCCACATCTCGCAGGTAAAAGTTGATGAAGACGCCCTGCGATTTCCAGTAGGCAGCGTCTAGGACCTCTGCCAGCACGCCTGAGCGGAGGACTGCCAGAGAAGTAGCCCAGGCTCTGGCTTCATGAGTTCTTGACAACTTCCTAGGAAGGACAGAATGCCCAATCCCAACTTGTCTGTGCCACCACGCATACGCTTGTTTAATAAGCGTAGAGACCCATCTTACCAAAGTGACCCGCGACAAGTCCTTGCTCCTTTCAGTGTTAACTGAGATGAAGAGCAGTTTTTGGTCGCTAGACCTAATAGGCGTGGTACGGGATAAGTAGCTGGTAAGAGTACGAACAGGACAATTGACCATATCAGGGTCACCAGACGCAAGAATCCCACTTAAAGGAGGAATGCGAATAACAGAGGAGGACAGACCATGTTTTTGGTTTTCGGCAAGGAACCCCGGCCGAAATCTTAAAACAAAAGAGCCATAGCTCTCAAAAGAAATATCCTTAGCCAGGCCTGAAAGAGCGTGCACCTCACTGCCTCTACGGCAGAGGCTAACAAAACGAGGAACAAGGCTTTACGAGTCAAGTTAGCTAAGCTCGCTGAAGCTAAAGGTTCGAAATCCGAAGAGGCTAGAAACTTGCGTACCAAAAATAAGTCCCACACGGGAAGAGGGGACTTAGCCTTCGTAAAACCAATAGCTGCCCCCTTAAGAACATTATCAATTACACCAACCAGGTTAATGCTATGCCCTAATTGCTTCAGAGTAGAAGAAATGGCTGAGCGCCTGACTCAAAAAAGAAGGAGCCAAGCCCTGAGAAGCCAAACACAAGAGATGATTTGCTACATGCATAGAGCGAGGAGAAGTAGCAGTAACTCCATTCCCCGAGCACCACTTTGTCCAAGCTGACCAGTGTGACGCATAAACAGTGCTGGTCGATTCCCTGTGGGCCTTTTGGACAAAGCCTAAAGAAGCGTATGAGGAGCCAGAACGGCGCAGCGACCTAGAAAGAAGGGAGGGCCGTCTGCGAGGCGAAGGAGGACGGGGAACCAATGTTGGCTGGGCCACCAAGGGGCCACCAACACCAAGCAAGGCTGTCCCCGCTCCGCCTTCCTGAGAACCTTTCCCAAGAGATGAAACAGGGGGAAAGCATAGGCTATCAGACGCGACCAGTTTACTTCGAGGGCGTCTGTTTCCCCCCCCCCCCCCCCCCCCTGGGTCTGGAAAGGGGGAGACAAAGACCTGAAGCCTGCAGGAGAATCTTGTCACAAACAGATAGACTGTAGGCTTGCTGAAAAGCACCCAGACGTTGTAGGACCTGATGAGTCAGAGTCTACTCCGTGTGCATCGTACGCGACGGGCGACTGAGGCAGTCCGCAAGAACGTTGAGTTTGCCTGGGATGTACTTCGCTGACAACCGAATAAGGTGCTGGCTGCCCCAGGCCAGAATCTGACCTGACCTGACAGAAAGAGCGAGAGACAAAGTGCCTCCCTGTTTGTTGATATAGGCCGCCATGGTCGTGTTGTCTGTGCGAACCCCAATTTGTTCGTTCCTGACCATAGACAGAAACGATTGGAGTCCCAGGAAAACAGCCTCTAACTCTAGGGCATTAATGTGCCCCCCACTCTGCGTCTCGTTCCACAGACCTGACGCAGTGTGAACAGAAAGATGGGCACCCCAGCACTCCACAGACGCGTCTGTGAACAGAAACTCGTCCGGGGGGGGGGGGGGGGGGGGGGGGGGGGGGGGGGCAAACGAGATTGGCACTCCCTGTGAAAACCCAGGGAGCAGCCACTGCCTCGTTGTGTGCCGAAACCAGCTTTCAAGAGAGACTACTGTCTCCCAGCCCTGAAGAGAAGGCTTCCACAGCGAACTCAGGGCAGCCTGAAATGGCCGCTTGTGGACTCTGCCTAAGGGCACAAGAGTGGCCATCGATTCCATTTGGCCAAGAAGAGAGGTCAGAACACGTACAGCCGCTCTCTTTATCAAGGACAGAGTACAAAACAGACTTTGCAACCTGTCCACCCTTCTCTGTGAAGGGCGTACCCGCCAATCGACGGTGTATGTCTTTGCGTGTGGAAGAAAAACAACCCCAATGCTAAAAACGTCTGTGCCAAACCTAGGCTTAGCCACATGATGGTGATTAGTTCTTTCCGTAACCTCTTAGAAAGAAAAGCTGAAACTAAGGAATTCCTGCGAGTCCTTTGTGCTGCGCAGCGAAAGTCGCTGACAGAAGCCACTGCCTCAAGAGGTAGGCTTAGCCGGAAAAGTTCCGACTGAGAGGTTACGAGCAATGGCTCAGTGAGCCTAAAAATTTAGTCAGAATGTGAGCCCATAATTTGGACATGTTCTGGCGACTTGTCGGAAACCAAAGCTTATGAACCTGATGAGAAAGCGCAATTCCGTAAGCCGTAAAAGCTAAGATAGTTTTAACAGCCTGCCTTGTTTTTCGCCACAGAGGCAAAAAACAAAAATTGAGGCCTTAGCAACTTCACCCTAGAAAGTGAAAAAAATAAGAGGTATGCCGCACCAAAGATGGGCGTACATACCGCGAAGCTGCCTAAGGCAGAGGGTTTAACCCAATGTTTGTTTGCTTAGCTTCGTATCTTGCCTAAATAAAGGCCAAATGTGGACAGCCGACGCAGATCACAGCTTCTCCCAACGGGAATTTCCGAAAAGCAAAGAGCGGAGTAGATCCGCCTCTTGTTTGCAACCTGAGCCAAGCAATGTGCCAAGAAAAGCGCTGGGAGGCTCCGCTGTTCAAAAGACTTTAGCCAAAGTAGCTAGAAGCGACATGACATCCCTCTCCCGTGCGTCACGACGAAACTCGAAGTTAACAAGAGCAGAGAAGATAGAGCTCTATAAAAAATCTTGCAAAGTTTCCGAAACAGAGGATAACTTGAAAAGATCATGTGCTTATTCCCCCAGAGACAAGAAAGAGGACTCAGTATAACATACTGTTCTACTGTAGCCGTCTTCCCTACCAGAATAGTGACAACTTTCTCTACCGCATCGTCGCGAAACCTGAATGGGTCTAATGACGACGCGATCAATCACAACAGAGATCTCTGCAAAGTCTCAGAGAGAGACGATAACTCAAGCAAGCGTAAGCCAGTTACTCCAAAGACAAAAGAGAATTCTCCGAAAACGGGACTACTCTGTCTCTGCTGTATCATCTTGCCTAAGGACTGCAAGTTCCGGAAAAGAGGAACGAGGCAAGGCAAACGAGCCAATCAAATTGACTGAATTATGCAGCAGTGTAAACTTCTTAGCCAAACCAGCAGGCAAAGCTGAGGCTAAAAACAAAGAAGCACGGTAAGGCTGCGCTGAATCAGGAGCCAAACCTTGTGCTGTTAACCACGGTACAGCGTGAAACGCACCGCCATACTGCCCAGTAGTCAGTAGCATAGACAGCTCAAACGCTACCAACGGGAATTTCCGAAAACGGAACTGCTGTTTCCAGTCCTTCGCAGAACGGGAATCCCCCAAAGCGGAAGGAGGTTGGGCAACAAACCTACGAGTGTTGCCGCACCCTCCTTGAACTACCGTGAAGTAACTTCCGCCGCCAAAGCCAGTGCTAGCGGAAGTTCAACCAGTACACGGAAGTTGGCATCTTCGTCAACCTGAACAGAAGCACCAAAATCCGACTCATAATCCCGCACATCCGTGCAACAAGGCAACGAACTTCCGCCCTGACTACAATAGTCAGGCGAAGCGTCACCCAGAAGAGACGACACACGAGGGATGCGATACCCAAGCAGTGTGTCCCTAGGGACTGCTTTCCTGCCCAGCGGGCGGAAGCGGGGAATGTCACCCCCTCCTCAAAATACCGTGAAGCCACTTCCTCCGCTCGTAAAGCCAGAGCTTGCGGAAGCTTAGTCGGTATGCGGAAGTTGACATCTTCGTCACCCTGGACGGAAGTGCCAAAATCCGACTCGTAGTCCCTCACTTCCGTGAAGTCAGGCAAGACACTTCCGCCGTGACTACAATAGTCCGACAAAGTGTCGCCCGGAAGAGACGCCCACGAGGGATTTTATACCCAAGCGGTACGTCTCTAGGGACTGCTTCCTGCCTGAAAGGCGGAAGCGGGGAAAGCTGTGAAAGCTGTGCTGCCGCACCAACCGCTCCTCTAGGGAGTGTCGGAGGACGCACTTCCCCTGTTCGGTCAGAGACCGAACGCGTGTCTGGGCTTTTCCCTCGATCTAGACGTTCACTCGATCGGAACGACGTAGACCGAGGGCCTAAGCTTTCGCGCACACGAACCGGTGTGGCTACTCTCTCCAAACACGCACTTCGTTTTGGCCGGAGAACCCGGTTACTGGCGAAGTATAAATACCTTGATCGTCGTCAGTCCAAGAGGCCTGGGAACGCAGCAGGGAAACACCACGGCTGCCATCAAACGAGGCGTGAACGTCAGCGGACATAAGGGAAGGCGGAACACACACCCTGGCAAGGGAACGCACACCTCCCACACCGGAAGGCAAAGACACATCTCAGCCTTGGTAGACGAAAACTCGGCTGAAAGAGAGGATATCTGAGCACTCAAGGAGTGCGAAATAGCATAAACATCCTGCTTCTCGCTAACAGGACATGAACCGGACAAGATCGGTGACGTAGCTGAAGGCAAACTAGGCAGCCGGAGAATTAGGTAAGTCTAACACACATCAAACGAGGATTTAGTCAAGGATCTGTGACTAAAATCAAAGCTTAACCTGCCGACTCTACGACTTACGAGAAGGCTTCTTTGTGGGAGAAGGCTCGGCCACTGACTTAGCATTTTTATTCTTTCCTTATCCGACATGGCGAACGGAAAAAATTTAAACAAAGCTAAGTATTCAACCAAACCTAAGTCACAAACGATACAAACGACAAAAAAGCTCACCCAAACACACAGTAGGAGCAGAGGGACCGTGTGCAAGAACCAAGGCAGGGTCTGACAAAGGCAGAAGTCAGACAAACCGGCTGAAAGCCGGAGCAAAATCAAAACACGTCTGTAGACACGGACCGCTGAAGATTGAATGATTCAAAGATGGCGGCAAGGTCAGGAAGTCACGTGTGACTTTGTCCTGTTAAGGGGTCAAGGTAGCTCTTTTTTAGGGTGACCTCCCCTTGTTACCAAGGCGATGCTATTCAGCGTCCTAGCACTAAACTGAAGTAAATTGCTCTATGTGAGTTGGGATAAGATATGTAATTTAATAAACATTTTTGTACAGTGTTTATTTCTTCTCAGAATCGATTGATTATAAGAAACCAGGTACATGTTTACTGTCCTGTCTCTTTCGGGTCATTAGACTACCTATTCATCAAATTTGTATTGCAGATACATGTACATTATACATTGATTCATGTAAAAATGATCATCTAAACCACAACAGATCCCTCTAAGCTTTTAAAATGGATAAGAGCACCCTTCCATCTGGAAAAAATAACAACAAATCAACAGCCTGGCTGCTTCCTTGCAGAGTGGGACTTTTGTCCTGAATTAGTGTTCAGATTATAGGTGTCAATCACAAAAATTAATTCAGCCAACATTTGCCAGACCCTACCCAGAAAGCAGCTGGGCTGTACATTGTTAGTATGTGGCTCTGAAAGTATTAATTAGTTCCATACCAAATCAATTGTACCAAAAGCCTTTTTTTAAACAGCCCACATGCAAATCTTGTTTCTTGGGAATAGTAACTTGTGTAAATATATACTCAGAACCCCACATCACAAGAATGCTAAACAGATTAACAACAACAACAACAACAACCAAGAATAGCATCCATCTGATAACCTGAAGCAAGTTTAATGACCTCAGCACACAAAGATGTTCCTCATGACAGAACAATGTAACAAAAAACAAATAATGAAAAAAAATGATATTTTTAAACCCCAGATTAGGCCCACATCACAAAAATAACCTTTTTAATAGTTTAAAAATGAATAGATGACTGCGACTTATTGACACCAATGCTGAACAACATAAAAGTCTTCCACAATAAATATTATGCTTCTGCAGATAAATATGATTTAATCATGAGACACTAGCAGCAACACTTTCTGTAGGATACAATGCAATAACTTAAAGGCATATGTACTCGATGACTATACACGCTAATTGCTTTACCAACAGCTGGAGACATGCTAAATTAAGTTCCCTGCAAGATATTGTGGTCTAGGACCCCTTAAATGTTGAGATATTTGAATTTTTATTTTGATCTAGATCGTCCTATTTATAGATTTGCCAACAGAGGTAGCGTTGACGCAAGGGAAATAACTCCGCGTCTTTGTTGACATCCTCACTTTTTCAGAGGCTAGAACAAGCTGTAATGCATGTATTATGGTCCGCGCATGGTGACATATCGTCATTATATGGTCTTATGGTGCGTTTGACATCGATTATGGGCAAACTACACTTTGTAAACACGGGAGCGCGTTCATATGCCTTTAAACAAAAGCCGGTGTATACAATGAAATATCAAAAGGGGAAAAAAATTAACTAAAAGTATTAAGAATCATTAGCAAAATTCTTTCCTGATTACAATGATTGCAGATCTCTTTCAGAAACTCATTCCTTCCTGCTTCCTTCACAACTCTAAAAACAAAGGCACAATCAGTTGTATCTATGTAAGACTTATCTCATGAAATGAACATGAAAATCTCATGGAATGAAAATCATGCACAAAAATCAAAAGGGACATGCAAAACAAAAAACAAAACTGACCACCCAGCCAAACAATTGCACTTGCACCCAAATTCAGTTTCAAAAATTTGGTCAAAATCTGTTGTGAAAATCTATGTTGGCAATAGTAACAAGACAAGAGAAAAGTTGTCACTGACATTTCCATATTTGGTTTACTTTCTTTCTTTCTTTATTTGGTGTTTAACGTCGTTTTCAACCACGAAGGTTATATCGCGACGGGGGAAGGGGGAAGATGGGATAGAGCCACTTGTCAATTGTTTCTTGTTCACAAAAGCACTAATCAAAAATTTGCTCCAGGGGCTTGCAACATAGTACAATATATGACCTTACTGGGAGAATGCAAGTTTCCAGTACAAAGGACTTAACATTTCTTACATACTGCTTGACTAAAATCTGTACAAAAATGGACTATATTCTATACAAGAAACACTTAACAAGGGTAAAAGGAGAAACAGAATCCGTTAGTCGCCTCTTACGACATGCTGGGGAGCATCGGGTAAATTCTTTCTCGTCCCAACCAATATGGGACTCCCCCTAACCCGCGGGGGGTTATTTGGATACAGACAGACTGCTTTATTCATGGGTGCAATAGGCACCTGAGTAATCAGATTGATGAGATTTAGCGATGCGCACACAGAAAACTTAACGCAGCTAAAATTCAATTGATAACTTAATTCAGTCAGATTGTTCAGTTTTCATCCTCATAACTATTCAAGTATTCAACTAACAACATACATAAGCATGATTTTTTTCTTTTGATGATCCTCAAATATATCACTTTAATGTTTATAAAGAATAGTGTTACTTCTAAAGGAACTGCCTGTGGGAATGCTATGCTGAGTAAAGGTACACAAACATACATAATATTGCACCAAACATATCACCATGATGAACAGTATTCATCAAAAACTTGAGTTTCAAATGCTGATTAAACTTTATAGTTCATGTATCTGCATGTACCACTCAGACAATTCTTACAAAAAATATTTACAGAATGCCAGCAATGATTATTTCAATCTGTATTATTGACTGTCAGCTCTGAATTGTGTGGAATTTGGTTTCACGGGATGCAAGCAAGAGCATGTTTTCTGAAAGCACAAAAGGCCAGCTTATACGAGATTTCAAATTTCCATCAATCTCTTACCTGAATTTTGTAAAAACAAGTAAGCTCTTCAGCAACACAGTGAATATTTTTAAGACTCGATGTCATATAATATCTGAAAACTGTTATTGCATCATAACATTTTTCAAAGGGGTAAAAAGAGTCACGAAAAACAATACTACTGAAAGACTAGTTAGTAAAAACCAAAATGGTGGCTGAAAAAATAGCTAGTTATTTGTGTGAAGTTAATCACAGGGGTGCAAAAAAATGAATAAAAATAGGGCATCTTTATGTATAAGAATTAGTAAGAGGTAAAACAAAAATACAAAAACAAAAAATCACCGAAAATTGAAAAAGTAACAAACAAAGAAATATACAAAACCCGTCCAGTAATTCATAAATATTAATTTCACATCAGTTAAATAACATAGTAGAATGCTTGAGATTCACTTTTGTTATGAGCAATTTTTGAAACAGTCAACAGAAGCTATACCAAAAGACAAATCTCTTAGCTTATACTGCACAATGATCAATCCCCTACATTCAATTCACAGAAAGTTAGTTACCCAGTTAGTTTGTAGCAAGAACAATGTACTGTGTACAAACCCCACTTTTTCTGTTGGAAGGGAGAAATTTTAAGAGAAATGAAAATATATTCACTTCATAAAAATAGAAAACATCTTTAACAAAAACAAGAAGGGCAAAGCCCATAGGACTCACATGCTTTACACATTTTTCCTACCAAAATACATGTGACCTTGACCCAAGGTCAAGGTCATCCAAGGTCATGCAACACAAAGCTGTTAATTCAAGACATAGGAAGTACAATGGTGCTTATTGGCTCTTTCTACCATGAGATATGGTCACTTTTAGTGGTTCACTACCTTATTTTGGTCACATTTCATAAGGGTCAAAGTGACCTTGACCTTGATCATATGTGACCAAATGTGTCTCATGATGAAAGCATAACATGTGCCCCACATAATTTTTAAGTTTGAAACAGTTATCTTCCATAGTTCAGGGTCAAGGTCACTTCAAAATATGTATACAATCCAACTTTGAAGAGCTCCTGTGACCTTGACCTTGAAGCAAGGTAAACCAAACTGGTATCAAAAGATGGGGCTTACTTTGCCCTATATATCATATATAGGTGAGGTATTCAATCTCAAAAACTTCAGAGAAAATGGGAAAAATGTGAAAAATAGCTGTTTTTTAGGCAACATTTATGGCCCCTGCGACCTTGACCTTGAAGCAAGGTCAAGATGCTATGTATGTTTTTTGGGGCCTTGTCATCATACACCATCTTGCCAAATTTGGTACTGATAGACTGAATAGTGTCCAAGAAATATCCAACGTTAAAGTTTTCCGGACGGACGGACGACTCGGGTGAGTACATAGACTCACTTTTGCTTCGCATGTGAGTCAAAAATGGGTCAAGTTGTTTGTTACCACAAACATTGCCATTTTGGGGTAACAAAAAAAATTACTTGCAGGAAACAGAAAAGGTTGTTAAAGGGAAGAAAAAAGATTCAGCACAAAGGAAAACAAGTCGCGTAAGGCGAAAATACAACATTTAGTCAAGCTCAGTCGAACTCACAGAATGAAACTGAACGCATTGCATTTTTTCCGCAAGACCGTACACTCGTAGCATCGTCTGTCCACCGCTCGTGGCAAAGGCAGTGAAATTAACAATCCAGAAAAGCACGGTAGCGGTTGCGCTGAGGATAGCACGCTTTTCTATATCTCTATTCTTTTTAACTCTCTGAACGTGTTTTTAATCCAAACATATCATATCTATATATGTTTTTGGAATCAGGAACGGACAAGGAATAAGATGAAATTGTTTTTAAATCGATTTTGGACATGTAATTTTTATATTTTTAATTTTCAGAGCTTGTTTTTAATACGAATATAACATATTTATATGTTTTTGGAATCAGAAAATGATGAAAAATACGATAAACGTAATTTTGGATCGTTTTATATTAAAAAAAGTTAATTACAAATTTCAGATTTTTAATGACCAAAGTCATTAATTAATTTTTAAGCCTCCAAGCTGAAATGCAATACCAAAGTCCGGCCTTCGTCGAAGATTGCTTTGCCAAAATGTCAATCAATTTTATTGAAAAATGAGGGTGTGACAGTGCTGCCTCAACTTTTTTAAAATGCCGGATATGACGTCATCAAAGACATTTATCGAAAAAATGAAAAAAACGTCTGGGGATATCATACCCAGGAACTCTCATGAAAAATTTCATAAAGATCGGTCCAGTAGTTTACTCTGAATCGCTCTACACATACACTTGACTAAATGTAAAAACATCTAACACCACTCTCCAAAGATGGCAAAATCATTTGCCACACTTGTTAGCAATAAAACATTTGGCTCAGGACAGTGATTTATTCAATAGACAAGACTGTTCACCTCAACAACACCAATAGAATGTCACACTATCACAACACAACGTTAACAGGCATATAGCGCCTAAGGAATGAAGTTGGTATACATAATTTCCGCTCATAATTTTCTTTTGGAGGAGATTTTGGCCAGTCTCTCAGCAGCTAGCTATTCTGCTAGCTGAATGTGGTCTTCTTCCGGAGCAGGTGGCCGTCTGTAGTCTGCTTTGGTGACCAGGTAGATGACCAAGACAACGAAGGCAATGATTGAGATTCCAAGGAAGTTGACCAGAATATCCTCAGGGCCGGAATATGGAGCACTGTAGAAATAAGCAAAGAGAGGAAAAAGTCAGGCCAAAAGTCAACATGAAAGTAGACGAACGCTACATCAGTAACTGATTCTTCTCTTCTTCTTCCTTCATGGGCTGAAACTCCCACGTTCACTCATGTTTTCGCACGAGTGGATTTTTAAGTGTATGATGGTTTTTACCCCGCCATTCAAGCAGCCATACGCCGATTTCGGGGGAAGCATGCTGGGTAATTTTGTGTTTCTGTAACCCACCGAACTCTGACATGGATTACATGATCTTTTCCGTGCGCACTTGGTCTTGTGCTTGCATGTACACACGAAGGGGGATAAGGCACTAGCAGGTCTGTACATAAGTTGACCTGGGAGATCGGAAAAATCTCCCCGGCCCCTTTATCACACCAGGCGGTCGCGGCCAAGATTTGAACTCACGACCTTCCGATTAGGAGGCCGATGTCTTATCCACTAGGCCACTGCGCCCGTCACCAGTAACTGATTAAGAAATGGGCAAGTCACGGGCGGGGACATAGTTCAGTCAGCAGCACGAGGGCTTATAACCACTTCATCACTATTGGTGTGGCTTCCAACCCAGGTCTCAGCAAGGAATTTCTAACCAAGAGACAGCTTAATGCAGACTCTTCCAGGTGTCCAACACCCATGTGTGCATGCATGCACATGATATTAATAAAGATCCCAAGCTCACACATGCAGCCAAAGCCTCAGGGCTTGAAAAACATTATGTAACACGCATGCAGGAACAAAATAACTTGGCTGCAAAACTCTGTCACTGCATGCAGACCTGGGAACCCCTGTTTAGCACTTGAGTATTCTCAAAGAAACTTGGTGTATTTTCAGAAAAACGAGTGTACTCCGCACAGCATTCGAACGTTGATGATTCAAGCATGCCTGCACGTGTTAGTTGCACTGTTAATTAAGTTTACCAATACATTTATAACAAATGCTTCTTTTGACAAAACAATTATTAATTGTGGCCAGCATATTTTGAATAATATATATTTTGAATCCAGGTCAAACTGACCTACTGTCTTCAGTGTCTGGGAACAACATTGCTCATCGCAAGTATCACAGTACTTACACTTTCCACACTTTCCAAACGGCATTCTCAGTGATGCCTAAAAGAGCAGTGGCCCCAGCTAAGGCCAGGAGAGTGACGCCCCAGAAGCGATGATAAGGCATGTAGTACCGCTTGATGACTATGCCGGCCACCGGGGTCACAAAGGCCAGGAAGCCTAGCAACCACTGAAAAACAAAGGTCAACAGCATTACAGTTTTAGCCCAATTATGGTTTAAAAATGTCTTCATTATCAAAGACTACTGTCTGATCAAAGTTGACTGAAAAGCAGTGCGCTGTTAAGGTTTTACTGTTTCATCCACCGTAAACACAATGTGTTATTTCAAGCCACTCTACTTGGACTGAGATTGCAGTTCTGGTGTAAAAGAGAGACACCAGTAAATTGTTGAATTCAGTAAAATGTTGAATTATTATTATTTTATAATTCTAACCCTTAATGATACTGAGATTTACTCATTAAATTCTACAGGTGACTTACAAAAATAATGCTGAGATGGCCAACAAAATGTTCTATTGTCACCACAGTCTTCTTTCTGTTCAACTACATGAATGTGTTACACTTGTCTGCAACACCAATTACTGAACCTGAACATTACGCCAATTAAGGCCAGGACCACAAATGTTCTATTGTCACTGTCATCTTTCTGTTTAATTCCATGAAAGTGTTACACTTGTCTGCAACACCAATTACTGAACCTGAACACTACGCCAATTAAGGCCATGGCATGACCACAAAACGTTCTATTGTCACTGTCATCCTTCAGTTCAACTCTAAATGTGTTACACTTAACTGCACCACCAATTACTGAACACTAAAACCATGCCGATTACTGCCATGATCACAAAACGTTCTACTCATAACTCATAACTCATAACATTTTATTGATCCAACAAAGGAAATTAAATTGGTCATCAGCACATATAGGTCATTAATTAATAATTATAAAAGAATAAGAGAAGAAAATTCATAAAACCCATGAAGTAATATATGTACAACTACAATACCCTTTTTTCTTGCACACATGACACACCGACACACCAACACACATGCATACATACCTACATACATACCTACATACCTACATACATACATACATACATACATACATACATACATACATACATACATACATACATTCCATGTTAAAGTGTAGTTAAGAACATCACAGTAATTATATCATTGTTTGGATTAACAAATAAGTTTTTATGTAAATGATGATAACAACAATCCATAATTAACGCTATTGCACTACCAAAGAAGAGACCAACCAAACACATAAAACCAATAACAGTAATCATCATCAGTTATCACAGGTATCACAGTAGATTAGCCATCATTATCACAGCACTCGTTATGATCAAAGGTCAAACAGTCATCAAATCATATTAAATCTATCACTAAGAGGTACATTTAAAAGGCATCACTGATAGTCTGTGGCCAGGACAATGGCTCTGTTGCTGTTAAAATATCTCACAGCTGCAGGAAGAAAAGAACGCCGAAAACGCTCCGTTCGACACCTAGGCATGAGAAACCGAGCGTTCCGTGTGATGCGGAGATCCATCAGTGCGTCGTGGAGGGGATGCCCTAGGTCGAACAGAATAGCTCTGGACTTACTGGCAAGCCTTCTTTCGACAAGGACTTCAAGGGTGTCAAGGCTCTGGCCTACAGTAGAACTCGCTTTCTTTATCAGCCTGTTCAGCCTGCCAGTGTCCCTTGCAGTGGCATTCCCTCCCCAACACACTGATGCAAACACCATCACACTGCACACCATACTCTGATAAAACATGTACAGCATCTTGTTACACACATGAAATGATCTCAGCTTGCGCAGGAAAAACAATCTTGACTGCGTCTTCTTAAAAACAGCATCAACATGATTAAACCAGCTTAGCTTGTTATCTAGAACTACACCTAAATACTTGTACTCGCTGACTATCTCAATCGCATCACCTTTGATGACTACAGGATGGACAGTGTCTTTCTTTTTGCGAAAATCAAAAATCATTTCCTTCGTCTTGCTTGCGTTTAATACTAAAAAGTTGGAATCACACCAAGACACAAAATCATCAATACGTTCTCTATACAAGCTCTCATCACCATCAAGAATACTACCAACCACGGCAGAGTCGTCAGAAAATTTCTGAAGATGACATGACTCTCCTTGTACTTTAAAATCAGATGTATACAGGGTGAACAAAAAAGGTGACAAAACTGTTCCTTGTGGTGCTCCGGTGAAAGTGTTAATCATGTCAGATGTAAAAGTACCATTCCATCGTACAAACTGTGGTCTATCTACTAAATAATCCAGAATCCATTTCACTGTACTATGATGCAAAGACATGTTTTGTAACTTCTGAGCCAGAAGATGAGGCTGAATAGTCTGAAAGGCAGAAGAAAAATCAAAAAACATAACTCTAACACAAGCAGAGCTCTTCTCCAGATGTGTGTACACAGAATGTAACATAAACAATAGTGCATCATCAACCCCTACTTTGGCCCTGTATGCAAACTGCAAAGAATCTTGAAAATGTCACTGTCATCCTTCAGTTCAACTCTAAATGTGTTACACTTAACTGCACCACCAATTACTGAACCAGAACACCGTGCCAATTAAGGCCATGGCATGACCACAAAACGTTCTATTGTCACTGTCATCTTTCAGTTTAATTCTCATGAATATGACTAAACTGCACCACCAAGAACTGAATCCCAAATAATGTACATTCAGTCACTAACCTGAACACCAAAGGCTACGACCACAAACAAGCCTATCCAGCTGTGGAGAGTGTACAGATTGGGTTTGTCGGTCAGATTGTGAGAGTCGAACACAGCCTTCAGTCCGACTGCTGCAAAGACCAGGGCCACGGTATGCATGGCAGCGTGTAGGATCTTGATGTACAACTTCTTGTCATTGCGGAAAACCCGGTACGCAAGAATGCCTGGAACAGTCAAAGGTACGTATGGAGCTAACTGTGGAGCTAATTCTAACATTTGGTCAAAAGGGGTTGGGTTGGGGTGGGTTGTTGTTTGGCAGTTCATTTATTTTTCATTGCAATGTCACACACACACACACGCATGCACACACACACACCAGACACACACTGTGACACACTTACATGCACACACACACACCAGACACACTGTGACACACTTACATGCACACACACACACAAAGACAGAAAAGTGTACACACTTTCAAAATTAATGTATTAACTTTTTTTTAAATGACGGCACAACCACACCCAAAAAGTAAGTACAGTGGAACCCTCAATTTAAAACATTAACAAATCTGAGAAAATAAAGTCTTAAGAAGGAGGGAGTACCGTCTTACAACGGAGGTACATATCATTTACAGACTGAAGAGAAATTCTCGGGAAAACAAGGTCTTTAAATGAGGGAAGTCTTAGAGTCTTAAAAGGGAGGTTCCACTGTACACAAAAACCATTCCCTGCTTACCATCAGCGTACAAAAAGATCATGCCAATGACCATGAAGAGCGGGTGGTAGTTGAACTGATGGTCAGGGTCCGACTGCCAGGCAAAGCCTCCCTGGAAGTGCCCCATCCACACCCCCACCAGAACCACCGCCAGAGCCCCAAACACCTGAGCTAGCACCACCAGCCAGGTGAAGTAGCGCAGGTCAGCCGTGTTGGATTCGCTGTCGAAATACATCCTGTAACGCAGAGAAAAAATAGCCACCATGTAATGTAAACAACACGCCACAGAAACAAATATGAAACGGTGAATATTTCAAGTTTCGGCATTCATTGACTTACTTACTCTGACCTGAAATGTTAACTGAAGTACTAAAACACAGAACACTTATACATTTTTTATCTATTCAACTTTCAAGGTGCAGTCAAATTAAATGTCATCTCCAGCCTACACTGAAAATGAAATACATTTTTGTGCTAACACAGCAACAGCTGTTTCAACATGATCAGTCTCTGTCTCTGACTGTACAATGTAGTTTGTGTCCTTTTAAAGCAACACCAGTTAAACTATGTGTAGATCAATTAACATGCACATCCACGGTCAATCATGAACACTGGCAAATTCATGAAAATGAAAAGTGCTAACAGTAACAAACACTTAAAATAACACCAGTGCATGCATTTTGCAGATATAGCTATGCAATACACAAAATCCCACAATAACTCTGATTTGTTTGGGTTGAGGAGAGAGTGAATATACTCTTGATTTTAGTGAGGCAAGTTTACAACATGTGCTCCTTGTCCATGTGTTTCAAACACACCCCTCACTAGTGACTAGCCTATAATGTCACATGGGAAAGTTTGACTCAATTATTAAAAGCAAGAATATTTATTTCACAACCTATACAAACAAACCTGACAGAGTTATTTCCAAACATCGTCTATTAGACTGCTCTACTTTGAGAGAGAAAGCCCCAGAGTAACAGGTGAAAATAATGTGGGTCATTTATACACTGGTTTCTATTATGCGTCCAAAATACCAAAGATGACATAGTGTGCGTATATGAAATATTGTCACTGCATCCAGTACCATAAATAAAGAACAATTATTAAGCAGATAAAACCATAATTTTATTAATCTTGCAATATTTACACTATATTTTATTACAGAGGTATCATTGTGGGGTATTAATATTGAGCGCACACTGCATAACATACACATCAGAGTTCATTGTTCATCCCGAATGCCGGTAAAAACCGATCAGCAGCAGCAGCGTGGTGCTTGCTCCGCCTTGTTTTGAAAAGCATGACTCCGTAAAAGGGGCTCTACTCTTCCAGACCGTTTAAAATCCTGACAGAGTTATTTCCGAACATTGTCTATTAGTATTACTATTAAGCCACAGATACACAAATCTTTTTCACCAAACAAATGCACAGAATAAAAAAACATATGCATGTGTTTTGTAATAATTCATTTCCAAAGTTGGACAGACATTGTGTAATTTTGGATTGAAACATCCTCTCTCAATGAGTCTTCGTTTGTGTGTGTGTGTGTGTGTGTGTGTGTGTGTGTGTGTGTGTGTGTGTGTGTGTGTGTGTGTGTGTGTGTGTGTGTGTCTCTCTCTCTCTCTCTCTCTCTCTCTCACACACATACTCTCACACATATACTCACACACATGTACACACACACATGTACACACACACATGTACACACACCTGTACGCCTAACGCTTTTATATTATATTGATTTTTATTTGTTGTTGCGTGTCACCTTATTCATGAGCTGTCAGGTCTGAAATGAAGGATAATTTTTAACAGCTGAACAAAACTGTGACGGAAACAACAAAATAATTAACAACAGCTGTGACAAGAGAATGAGAAACATTATGATATGACGGCGCAAAAAAACCTGAGGTTACCAATATCTCGTGAAAAACAGTAATTTACATTTGTTCTGTGTAATTCACATTGTCATTGATAATGTTAACAATGACAGTGTTAATGACAAATTTTCAGTTTTGTCCTAAGCTTTCTAGCGCCAAAACCATAATTGACCACGAACACCTGATAATTACACATTAACACTTGATGACCACTTGATAATTACAATGTTCACGTGAAAAATAATAATTTTCAGGTCTGGCTCACTTCCAGACGGATAACTTGAGCCAAAACTGAAAGTTAATCATTATCTTGAGAAGAAAATTAGTACTTTTCACCACACAATTGTAATTTTTGCGTGAAAAATAAGTAATTTTAACCACATGATTGTAATTTTCATGTGAACATTTCAATTATGTGGTTTTGGCACTAGTAAGCTGACATATTATGAACTTGTAGTGACCATCCCTTTTTTGAGAATTTGAAAGTCATTTGTTAATTTCAATCCATTCTCTCAGGTGCCAGAAGATTGGTTCTGCTTAACTGTCACTTACTCTTGTGTGTGTGCGTGTGTGTGTGTTTGTGCATGCGTGGTTGAGTGCATGTGTATGAACTCTCTATCAATCAAATTTAATGTATGTCAACATAAAATGCTTCCAAAAAGGTTTGCACATGTACTGATATGGTTGAATCTAGTGTTCTAATGAAGATGAGTAGCCTAAATATTTAGTAACTATATATATACCAGACCTGGGAACCCATGTTTTGCACTTTGAGTATTCTCAAGGAAATTTAGTGTATTTTCAGAAAAATGAGCGTACTCCACACAACATTTGAACTGCAATGATTTCACACACGTCAGTCGCACCGTTAATTAAGTTTACCAATACGTTTAAAGCAAATGCTTCTTTTAATGTGTACTGACAAAACCTGCAATCATGTGTTAAAATCCAAGATCGGCTTCGGGATGAGCTTGTTAAGAAAAGTAGTCTGGGAATTGTACTCGTCGTATTTTTTACCACTGACCGTACTGCTCGTATTCTACTTCTAGACAATCACGCGTACAAAATATGGCGAAATCGTATGGGTTCCCAGGTCTGATATATACCCTTGTGAGGTCGAAATATATGTATACACAGAACTCCAGCGCAATCCTTAATTGTTATCAATTTATGTTAGTGTTATACTTATAAATACTAAAATAGTGTCACATAATTATATCCAGACCCCATAAATATAAAAGTAAAACACACATTTATCTTTCCAGTACAATCAGCATTAAGTTTGTTTCTGTCTAGATCCAATTCAAATGTTATGGGGAAATGATAATTTCATATATTATGACTATGTTTCCAAACACTAATTGTGTTCTGCTGGCCCTATGGAAAAACATGCACACCTACGCCCGATTTCTGAGAGCTATAAACACAGGAACAAAATCCTTCTATTCATCAGTGAGCATGATGTGCATGCACAGCCCATGGAAAAGTCCCAACAATGTAACAGATGGTACATGTGTGGAGGGCGCCGTGTCTTATAGTTCTAACAACAGGCTGTGTGCAGTATTATGTTTAAATCTCCTACCTAAAGCCATGCATGAAATAGAAAGCTAATTTTAACTTTGATTACAAAAGACAATGCATTTATAGCGTTGAACAACAAAGCGGTCTCTTACCCGTCGGTAATAAGCTGTCGTTTTTGGCAACGGACAAGGTGACTTTCTTATCCAGATGCTTCCCTAGAAACAGCTCGCAGACTTTCTGCAGACAGCCTCTTTCCCTTTCATAAATTATTTTCTGGTTCCAAGGGCGCGTCACTCTCGCAAAAAGGGTCCTACTAATTGCCGTCCGGAGCCGTCCGGAGCCGTCCGGAAACCGTCCGGAGCCGTCCGGAACCGTCCGGGGGCCGTCTGGAGCAGTCGGGGCCGTCCGGAGGCACACACTTTTTTACATAATCTTCTTGTGTGTGTGTGTGTGTGTACATGGAAGTGGGTGTATAAGTGTGTGTGCATGCAGATCTTTCTCTCTCTATCGATCGGCACACACATTTATTCAAAATCTTGTGTGAGTGTACATGCAAGTGTGTGTGTGTGTGTGGGTATAAGCATGCAGAGCTTTCTCTCCGTCTCTCGATCGGCACACACATTTATTCATAATCTTCTTGTGTGAGTGTGTGTGTGTGTGAGTGTGTGTGTGTGTGTGTGTGTGTGTGTGTGAGTGAGTGTGTGCATGCAGATCTTCAGTTCTTCTCTCTCTCTCTCTCGACCTCTCTCTATCAAACAAACAAATATGATTCTATTTATCCATTTATCACAAATTCTCTATTAAATAATAATTATATATTTAATCTTCTTGTGTGTGTGTGTGTGTGTGTGTGTGTGTGTGTGTGTGTGTGTGTGTGTGTGTATGTGTCCGACTGACGTGCCAGTCTCTCTATCTCTCTGTCTCTGTCTCTCTCTAGATCTCTTGCTCCTTTAGTTTTATGAACATCACGATATGTGCTCACTGAATGGTGAAATTGGGGTGTGGGGAGGTGCTCTCTCACTCTCAAACTCGAACAGACTGGATGGCGGGGCATCTCCTATGAGGGCCCATCACGATCACGGGAAGGGAAATTTTAGCTTTCACGATCACAGTTACCTTGATTTTTTCACGGATCACGGGCAAAATGTACGTTGAAAATAAAATGCTTTGCAATAATGCCAATCACGATCACGAAAACAAATGACCATCACGATCACGAGACTTGATTTTTTTTTGTCCGGAACCGTCCGGGGGCCGTCCGAAGGCACACACATTTATACAATCACAATCTTCTTGTGTGAGTGAGTGTGTGTGTGTGTGTGTGTGTAAAAGTGTAAGTGTGTGTGCATACATCTCTCTCTCTCTCTCTCTCTCTCTCTCTCTCTCTCTCTCTCTCTCTCTCTCTCTCTCTCTCTCAAACATCTACACCCAGCAGAGTTTCTAGAATCTGTTATGATACTACATTAGGACTTTTAAACCCAAGACACATTAAAAACGTCCAGGGGCCGTCTGGAGGTATACACATTTATACATAATCTTCTTGTCGTGTGTGTGTGTGTGCACATGTGTGTGTGTGTATATGTGTGTGTGTGTGTGTGTGTGTGTGTGTGTGTGTGTGTGTGTGTGTGTAAAAGTGTAAGTGTGTGTGCATACATCTCTCTCTCTCTTTCTCTCTCTCTCTCTCTCTCTCTCTCTCTCTCTCTCTCTCTCTCTCTCTCTCTCTCTCTCAAACATCTACACCCAGCAGAGTTTCTACTAGGGAATCTGTTATGATACAACATTAGGACTTTTAAACCCAAGACACATTAAAAACGTCCGGAGCCGCCCGGGGGCCGTCCGGAGGCACACACATTTATACATAATCTTCTTGTGTGAGTGAGTGTGTGTGTGTAAACGTGTAAGTGTGTGTGTGCATACATCTAGCCGTCCGGAGGCCGTCCGGAGGCACACACATTTATACATAATCTTCTTGTGTGAGTGAGTGTGTGTGTGTGTAAAAGTGTAAGTGTGTGTGCATACATCTCTCTCTCTCTCTCTCTCTCTCTCTCTCTCTCTCTCTCTCTCTCTCTCTCTCTCTCTCTCTCTCTCAAACATCTACACTCAGCAGAGTTTCTAGAATCTGTTATGATACAACATTAGGAATTTTAAACCCAAGACACATTAAAAACGTCCGGAGCCGTCCGGGGGCCGTCCGGAGGCACACGCATTTATACATAATCTTCTTGTGTGAGTGTGTGTGTGTGTGTGTGTGTGTGTGTGTGTGTGTGTGTAAACGTGTAAGTGTGTGTGTGCATACATCTAGCCGTCCGGAGCCGTCCGGAACCGTCCGGGGGCCGTCCGGAGGCACACACATTTATACATAATCTTCTTGTGTGAGTGAGTGTGTGTGTGTGTGTGTGTGTGTGTGTGTAAAAGTGTAAGTGTGTGTGCATACATCTCTCTCTCTCTCTCTCTCTCTCTCTCTCTCTCTCTCTCTCTCTCTCTCTCTCTCTCTCTCTCTCTCTCTCTCTCTCTCTCCCTCTCTCTCTCAAACATCTACACCCAGCAGAGTTTCTAGAATCTGTTATGATACTACATTAGGACTTTTAAACCCAAGACACATTAAAACATCGATTTCATTCATTCATATTTATTAAGATAATCTTTGTAAAAAGATGAGAAAAACAAAACACGTAGGATAAACAATAAACACATAGTTACACATAAAAGTCTGACATTAAACAGAACTCACATAAAAGCGTACAGAAACAGAACGATGATATAACAAATTAAACAGCTAACAACAGGCATACTGTTATAATAATACATTAGGACTTTTAAACCCAAGACACATCAAAACATCGATTTCATTCATTCATATTTATTAAGATAATCTTTGTAAAAAGATGAGAAAAACAAAACACGTAGGATAAGCAATAAACACATACCGGTAGTTACACATACAAGTCTGACAATAAAACAGAACTCCGCATAAAAGCTCACACAAGAAGATTATGAATAAATGTATGTGCCGATCGATAGAGAGAGACAGATCTGCATGCACACACACACTTATACACCCACTTCCATGTACACACACACACACACAAGAAGATTATGTATAAAAGTATGTGCCTCCGGACGGCCCCGACTGCTCCGGACGGTTCCGGACGGTTCCGGACGGCTCCGGACGGTTCCGGACGGCTCCGGACGGCAATTAGTAGGACCGCGCAAAACTTAGAAAATAAAATCGAGTCATCTCCCTTTCAAAAGCAACTTTCACTGTTGCCACTCTCGCTGTATTCAGGACAGTCCAAACTCACAACCATCAAAGTGACTGTGGAAGGACAGTATATGACGTCCAAAGGAGTCATCGGTCAACTTTGATGACAGTACTAAAGATGAATACGATCAAATGTGTGCATCTCAGCTCTGGTGTGACAATGCCACTGTTTGGCTGTAAGTGTTCTCAGCTGTGTTTAATCAAAGAAGCGGTATTGTATGGACACATGTTGTATTTGGGTTTCATGTGTTGCAGAGTACTGTATACATTGTGCTGTAAATACAGTCAAGCGGAAGATTGACTACTATAATGTATCACACTTGTTTTGCTGCTATTGAGTTGTTTGTGACTGTGTGTGTTACTTTCGTTGATTCTTGTATGTTTTCTGTATTATCATTCTCTGTTTATTTTTGAAAAGTGCATGTCCATCATGCGGCAGCAGTCGATCGCAGAGGGTCTTACAATGTTAATTTTGTCTGATGTTCGTCTTTAGTTGGTGGTTGTAAGATTGACAAACGCAGAATTTTAAGTGGGCAAGAGCACTGATTACAAAACATGTATTCTATTACTGAAAAGGGGGTATCAGGTAATGCCCTAGTTCTTACAAATTGTATCGAAGTCGTTTAACTTTATTCTATACGATGTTTGCTTGCAAATTACAACACAAAAACAAAATACTTAACAAGCAAAATCTATACATATAAATAAAAGAGAGTGTCTGTCTGTCTGTGTGTGTGTGTGTCTGTCTGTCTGTCTGTCTGTCTGTGATCGCCAAAGCTCCGAGATGGCAAGAGGCAGGAACAAGATATTGTGCATGCACACTCCCTAGGGGCCGCAGATGTGCACCTGGGTTTTAGTTTCTTGATTCAGTATTTCCTTTCTCAGATTATGGACCTCCCCTTTATTGAATACAGCCTATATATATATAGTGTTCACCTGTAGCAAGCACACTATGCCAGGCATATTAGAGACTGTATGGCTTCTGTGAGGAGAAAAAAAGAAGAAGGAAAAATCAACCGGACAGTTCCAAAAATGTCTAGAAGCTAAGGGAGGTAACTCTTGCTTTGTTATCCATGGACAGGAGGTAACTCTTATCATACCAACACAACAGTTGAACCTGCTGGTCAATTATCTGGAATTTTAGTAAGAAAGGGAGGTAACTCATTCCATAAAAATCATGCAAGTAGGAATTTAATATATTGACACTCTCAGTGGCCAGCACTTGCCTTTCAATGCCTTTGAGGCCACCCCAGGCGAAGCCGGGCCCTAAATGCTAGTACTTAACTATTTGTAGAGCCGTTCCAAGGCACCTGGGGGCAGACAATGCGACTGCGAGCGAGTCGGGTTTTAGCAGTGTAAAAATACACTAAAAACTGTCTTCTGTCCCGTGGATTCGTCCGCCATCAATAACAAAAAATGTAAGCTCGCACAACTGACTCGCTCCATTTCAACTTCAAGCTTTCTAAATCGTTTTCTGTACCCATATGACTATGAGGCTCAGAAAAATAAAATAAAAAAGATTAAGCTTTCCGACACCTTATGTAACAAACACAAAGCCAACATTCATAGTTTTTTTCTTCAAAATGTTGCTTAACTTTGAGCTTGTAATATTTTGAATGAGAAGTTTGCAAAATGTAAAAGCTTTGATGTAATAATCGATCCAGAACTCAGTTACACTTAGAAAACTGATCTGAATGTTTGTGTAAACAGGGTTCACACACTTGTCGTTTCTCTGAACAAATGGGTTCACCAAAAAAAATACCGCAGTCCCTCCCGTGACCGGACACTCTTGAGCCAGTGCAAACCTGTCCGTACATTGCAGGTGGGCGGTCAAGGGAGGGGTGACCCCCCCCACATCACACACACAGACGTACGAACAAATTGAGAGAGTCTATGCTAGCCACTACTTGTACTAAAACAATAACACCAAACTACTACTGTGACCTTTCAGTGTTTGAATTTGCAAGAAAGAGGACACGCTTATCCTACTCCCCCACCCCCACCCTCATGCAACCGTATGTGCCCACATGCATAAGGATAAGGAAGAAAATGTATCATATGTGTTTTCACTTTTGCAGTGGGAACTTTCAAAATCAGAGGCCAAGACACAGTGCATCAGGTTCTCGATGCAGCTCTGGCAGCTGGTTATAGATCGTTTGGTGAGTCCTCTTCAGTGCTTGCATTTTAGATGATGATGATGATGATGAGGCAAAAACAAAAATTTGTCTGTTTCTGGTCACCCGACCGACCCTAAATTTCGGCGCCGACCCTAAACTTTTTTTTTCCAAACTCCAAGGATCACAAGTTCAATGCACTCCCAACTGTGCTACTGAGGCCCCAGCCTTCTACTAAAATTCCCATTTGTCCAAGCTCAAGATGTAAGATGTCTCAAGTCTTCTTTTCTGTTTCATCATGGAAATATCAGACCAGGTAAACAAAGAAAAACATGTCATACTCTTTCAGTCTTTGTCACAGATTTGTAAATGTGTTGAGTGTCTTGTCTCTATGTATAGTGAATCCAGTCTCTTTGCGCGATTTTTAAAGTTAGTTTTATTGGTCTACATTTGGGGTAAAAAAAATAAATAAATAAAAAAATAAAAATAAAAAATCCCTACCTACCTACCCTATTTTTTTTAGCCATGTTACCAGAAACAGCCATTTTTTTTTTTTGGCATGATGATGATGATGATGATGATGAAATTATTTGAGAAAAGGTAAATTATAAGAATTTTAGACTGTATTGATGTATAAATTGAATTGAAGGGCGGTCCAACTTTCAGTGAAGAATGTCGCCAAAAGGAACCAACACACGAGGAAATATGCAGGTAAAATTTTCTGTGTGTGATCCAAGTTAGAGTTTGGTGGGTTACAGAAACACAACAATTATACCCAGCATGCATGTGTCCTCCATATAACAGACTTATTTGACTCCCTAAAATAGTGCACGAAAACAAACTGGTGCAAGAGGGAGTTCAAGTCCTAGAACACAGAAGAAGATTGAGATATGAATGGATGATGAGAGATTTGAATCCTAACGGCAGACTGAGTTATACTACTATTACTACCTATCCTTTGAACATTTTCTTTATGGCCCATGTATGCATATTTTCATGATGACTTTGGACAGTGACTGATTTCAGATACAGCCTCAGTATATCGCAATGAAGAAGACATCGGAAAAAGTATGCAGACATTACTTCCCAAGTACGGACTTTGCCGCCAGGAAATTTTCATCACCAGCAAATTGGGTAATTCTGAGGAATTCTGCTGATACCTGTTCTTGAATTTGAGTGTTTTCTGTCCAAAGTTGTTAAATGACATTTACCCCCCAAAAAATTTAAAAAAAAGAAAACATGTTTGTAATCTTAGGAAGTCAGGTCTCAAAGAGGAGGTTGTCTTAAAAGGTGGTCGTCTACATTTTTGCTTTTTTTTCAATAATCTTATGGTTAGATTTCGATAAAAAATTATGTCAAATGATGAATGAACCATGGGGAAAAAAATGTATGGAAAAAAAAATATGTAAAAAAAGATTTTATTTTTGGGTAGCGTGACTCACGCTTCCAATATTTTGTTTTCTGTTTGCTGAGAACATGTGCTTTGCCTAAAAATACTGACCAATCAAATTCATGTCACTATGCTTATAGCCACGCCCAAACTACCCGTACGAAATGAACTTATAAGAAATCTTATAGGAACTTATAGGAACTTATAAGGCAAATCCTTATTATAGAAACTTATAGCCATAAAAGGGTATAAGAGTTGTCAGGATTTTAAATGCAAATCAGGTAAAACTTATAAGGAAAATATAGGGATGGGCAAAAAAAACTTATATGTTTTCCATTAGCTGCTATAAGTTTTGATTGGAATCCTTATAAGTTCATATAAGAATTGAGCAGACATTCCTTATAAGTTTTGCCTCATTTGCATTTAAAATCCTGACATTTATAGGGATTTGGTATAAGTTCCTATAATGGAATCCTTATAAGTTCTTATAAGAACTGAGAAGACATTCCTTATAAGTTTTGCCTCATTTGCATTTAAAATCCTGACATTTATAGGGATTTGGTATAAGTTCCTATAATGGAATCCTTATAAGTTCTTATAAGAACTGAGAAGACATTCCTTATAAGAATTGCATTTAGGAACCGATATTAAATCCGTATAAATGTCAGTAGTTTACATGCAAATGAGATAAAACTTATAAGGAATGCCTGTTTAGTTCTTATAAGAAGTTATAAGGATTCAAATCAAAACTTATAATGGGGAAATAAAGAAAACCTATAATTATAAGTACTTTCCCTATAATTGCATTGCATAGAAAACTCAAAATTCTGAACATGCACATATCAAACTCAGTCAAAGGCATAATGTTAAAGTCAATATTTTATTCTCCTTATGAAATTAAAAAAAAACTTTAAAAAAAATCTAAACTCATTACTCATCTGTAAATTGTAATATAAACGCAGTCACACACACTCTGTTTCTATTTTTTCTCTCTGTTTCTAATAAGAGTTTACGAGAAATATGCACCTCCCGTCCTTCTGCACACCAAATTGCATTAAAGCACTTTTTGTTGCATTAAATTACATTTTCCCAAAATCACATGAAGTTTTCAAACACTGGCACCGAGTCGGGTAACGCCTTGTAAAGAAAGAAGCTTTTGGTCACAGTTTGTAGAGAAAGATTTGAACTTTTATCCCGTGGAAAGGGGTGGATCTCTCAATTTCATGTCCTTGGCACAGAATAAGGCAGGAAATACAGCTGCACAAGCTTGACTGCACATTTGAAGGGGTGGATCTGGCATTTCTTTGGCACAGAATAAGGCAGGAAATCAGCTGCACAAACTTCAGTGTACGTTGAAATGGGTGGGTCTCCATTGTCCTTGGCACTGAATAACTCAACAAGGCAGGAAATCAGCTGCACAAACTTGTGTACGTTGAAATGGGTGGGTCTCCATTGTCCTTGGCACCGAATAACACAATAAGGCAGGAAATCAGCTGCACAAACTTGTGTACATTGAAATGGGTGGGTCTCCATTGTCCTTGGCACTGAATAACCCAACAAGGCAGGAAATCGGCTGCACACACCGAATAACACAATAAGGCAGGAAATCAGCTGCACAAACTTGTGTACGTTGAAATGGGTGGGTCTCCATTGTCCTTGGCACTGAATAACTCAACAAGGCAGGAAATCAGCTGCACAAACTTGTGTACGTTGAAATGGGTGGGTCTCCATTGTCCTTGGCACCGAATAACTCAATATTAGGCAGGAAACCAGCTGCACAAACTTGTGTACGTTGAAATGGGTGGGTCTCCATTGTCCTTGGCACCGAATAACCCAATAAGGCAGGAAATCAGCTGCACAAACTTGTGTACGTTGAAATGGGTGGGTCTCCATTGTCCTTGGCACCGAATAACCCAATAAGGCAGGAAACCAGCTGCACAAACTTGTGTACGTTGAAATGGGTGGCTCTCCATTGTCCTTGGCACTGAATAACTCAAGAAATCAGCTGCAGAAAGTTCTGCATGTTGAAAGAGGCGGGTCCATATCCTTGACACAGAATAACTTCAATAAGGCAGCAAGCTCCTGGTAGTGAGTGGCACTGGTCATCACCTGCACACACAAATTATGATACACTTAATTACAAAATTACATTGAAAATTGGACATTATTTAATTTAATAGATTTGAGTAGTTTAGGCCAAAAAGAAAAATATGTTTGTTTCCGGTAACCCGACCGACCCTTTTTTTAAGCGCCGAACCTAAAGTTTTTTTTCGCTTTTCGCACCAAAAATAAAAATAAAAATGAAGTCAAGTATACTTTATTTAGTTTCAATATATCTAGGTCAAAAACATGTGCTACATAATTGTGAGTAAACTAAGGAAGCGTTTATAAAAAATAAAAACGTAAAAAGACGTTAACAAAACGTAAGAAAAAGGTGTTTATAAATTTGTTTTGCTATTTGTCATTTTTGTGCATTAAATTTAAAATGTCAAACTGCTCTCAAAATGTAATGTTTTCCTGATCAACAACTATGAGTATGAAGTTTAGAAATAGTCAGTTCATAAATAAATAGTTCTCCAGAAGAATAGTTCTGAATCACAGTATTGCAGCTTATTTGTTACAATACAAGTTACAACTTACAGTTAGTGAGTTACATTCCTTTTTTGTGTGGTCCAGGCCTTAAACTTAAAGTTAAAAAGACCAGTAGGCCTAAGATACTAAAATTTGCAGAAAAAAATGCTGTTCAAACATTTCTCTAAAAACACATTTGCAGCCTACTGTGGAACGAAACAGCTAATGCTTCATAGTAATCACGATATTACTGACGATAAAAAGTTTACCTCCTCTATATGAGTGTATTACATCGATGGATTAAAAACCTTTCTTTCTCTTTCTTTCTTACTGACAAAAAGTGACAATGCATTGGACAAGGAATAATTCCCGAATTCTTCCATCTGTACAAAAAAAACCATGACTCTAACTTCTAAGCAAATAATTTTACCTTCATTCCTCATTAACTTCAAAGAAAACGATGGAACTCACCATTTTTTGACTGAATCCAGTCAGCAAATCATCTCAACCGCCGAGAGTCCAATATGGCGGCAAACAGTTGAAACACACTGTCAGCTGAATTAACTCCTGACACACATAATGCTGTAATTTCTTCTCAGTGCTGGTCTCCAAATGCATCTTCTACTCCTTGAAACTTCTCTCTTTTCAAAACAAGAAGAGCAAACGCTCGATCGAGTCACTTTCGCAGTTCTGAATATTATATGAGGCATCAGATGGACAGGAAGAAATTGCTATTCACAACACAATGCATACCTGAAGAATGAGCAGATGTAAATAATTTGATGTAAAGAATAATCCTATAAAGTTTGAATCAAATCCGATGAATAGTTTCAGAGATATGATATTTCAATTTTTTTCCTTCAAGACATACCTGTGACCTTGAAAAAGGTCAAAGGTCACCAAAGCAGACGTCAAAGTGTAGAGGTCACTGGGAGTCACGTTCACATAAAATTTGAGCCCGGTCACTTTTATAGTTTCCGAGAAAAGCCCAACGTTAAGTTGTGTGTTGCCGAACAGAAAAGGCTAGTTATCTCCCTTGTTTTTCTGATAACGTTCGTAAAAGGCTACAGATGTAAATACTTTGATGTAAAGAATAATCCTACAAAGTTTCAATCACATCCGATGAACTTTGTTAAAGATATAAAATGTCTAATTTTTCCTTTGACGCTGACCTGTGACCTTGAAAAAGGTCAAAGGTCAACGAAACCATCGTTAAAGTGTAGAGGTCATTGGAGGTCACGACTAAACAAAATATGAGCCCGATCGCTTTGATAGTTTCCGAGAAAAGTCCAACGTTAAGGTGGTGTCTACGGACGGCCGGCCGGCTGGCCGGCCGGCCGGACAGACTAACACTGACCGATTACATAGAGTCACTTTTTCTCAAGTGACTCAAAAATCATTTGACTGAAAATAAGTGTGGTATTTCTGCAGATAATGTGTCATTAACTGCTACTGGCCTTCCACTTGCACTGACATTCAAACAAGAAGTCCCCGGATGTAAAGGGAAATAACTGCAATATTGCTCTTTTAATTGCATACATGATTGTCTCCCCTGAAGAACAACTGTTCTTTCTTTTCCCATCTAAAAGGATATTACATTCAGAACAAAAAATGAAGACAAAATGCTGAAAAAATATATGTATGCAACATTTACAATTTTATCCCTTTACCTTGAGTAGTTAATTTGAATTTTTATGTTATGGTTGTTCAAATAAGGATTAAGGTTATTCTGTTCATACTAAAATACTATATTGTTTTCCATTTTGCATTGATTTATTTGAGAAAATGTTCTGAAATATGGAGTGTGGTTTTTTTTAAAATTATATCTGATTTTATTAATTTATTTCCTAATATTTTATTTAAAGAAAGCATTCATAAGATAATTTACTTAGTGACATAAATAAAATAAAAATAAAAATTAGGAATTAGGATGAGTGTTCTTAACCTTTACCTATTTATTGCATATATACTAAACAATTGAGGACTAAAGAGGCATTACTGAAATGAAAAATACTATTTTTTTTTTTATTATTTATTTTTTTTTTTAATTAAAGAGAGTATTTCTTCATTTGTGAGGCCTGTATCCCAAAAGAAAGCCGATTCCCACAATGATCATACAAGGAAATTTTACTTGTATGTGAGGTTTTGTTTTTGTCTTGTGGTCTTTTTGTTTGATTGTGTAACAGCAGACAGTCATAGAAAGTCTCTGGTAACTGTGAACCATCAACCAAATTTGAAAAACTTTGTGGTACGGCTTTTCATTTAACTTTTGTACAGAATATTTATTATACATTAGAGAGCGAGGGAGACACAGACAGACAGACAGACAGACAGAGCAGTAAATAACGATTGTACACAAACTCCCATATGCAGATACATTTACCTTTAACCAAATAGGCTCTGAATGAAAATGTTGACTTTTTCTTTTCATTATATAATTATTGGTTTACAAGATTTCAAAGTTTTATTTTTGTTTTCAATTTTTTTTATCTTCCAAATCAGTGGATTCATATTTCCCTCCTGTTCATTTTGAAGCGTGAGATGGTATATTTCTTTCCAAGGATGTTGGAACAACAAATTAAAAGAATTTTTGATATTGCTTCTGGACTTAGAAAAATGTGCAGGTTGACAGCCAGTGGAAGGCGCCCTATTTTTTCTAAGTTCACATGGACTCCCAAAATGTTTAAGTACAATTTCCCTATAATTTCCTTATACTTTCTTATAGCAACTTATAACACTGTCAATTCCTTACAAATTCCTTATACCAGACTTATAAGAAATGGTAGAAACTTATCAGCAAAACTTATAGCAAAACTTATTCTTATAATGCCTTATACAAAACTTATAAGAAATTTATAAGAACTTATAAGAAACTTATAAGTTTCTTTCTTATAAGTTCTTATACATTTCTTATAAGTTTCTTATAAGTTCCTATAAGTTTTCTATAAGTTCATTTCGTACGGGAAGTCCAGCAACAGTTTGACACTGGAGCGCTGTCCACGCTTTTTTTTAAACGCACGAAATGCACGGGATTTGAGAGGAGTTTTGCGCTTGGCATTTTCCAAATAAGGATATCCTACTATGAGTACTACACTGGAATACTACAATGAATTTTCAAACGGCTACACTGGCTTCGTCTTTCCTGATCGAAAGGGGGTGTATTGTTGATATTTGTAGATAATAGACTCTGCATTTTAATGGTCAAATGGCGATTTCGGTATAAAAATGTAGACAAGGAGCTTTAAATGTAGGTAAATTTACTCAGTGTTTATGAAGAGGAAATGTGAGAAAGCAAGGGCTGTTCGGAAGGGTTCCACTGTAGTCACATTGGTGTGTGCAAAGACAGCTTTGTTGGGTTAATTGAAGGGATGAAGGCATACACAATTATGGCCAATGAGAAGTAATGAGGCACTGATCAAGCTTCCATAGAGGGCTGTCTGTTCTACTTAAATTCTTAGAATGGGGGAAGTGGGAGTCATGAGATGTCAGGTACATGTACTTCAGAACTTTTAAATGTGCATTTTTTTTCCTGGTGCAAAGTTAGGGCTTTTGGTACTGAAAACTGTGGAACCTGTAGCGCATTGTTCATGATGTTAAGTTATTCAATGTTAGGATTAGAGCGATTACCCAAAAGGGGATAGGAATTGGGATGGGATGGAGTAAGGGCACTTTTGAACCCACCTTTTTTTTACAATATCTGTAGCATTCAGAACGGCAACCGACAACTTGAAAGTCACAAGAGATGATCAGAAGTAAAGTTACAAAAAACTATTTTGTAATTTTTGTTCATGTGATTTTCTTGCTCAGCACCCAAAGACCAAGGCCAGGGAGCGTGCAGGGAAGCGTGTCTGCAGTCACTGTCACGCCTGCAGTGTTCCTACCTGGATCTCTTCCTGATCCACTGGCCCGGAACGCACAAGTTGCGGCCTGAAGACCCCCACCACAAAGAGAACCGGCTCGGCTCGTGGGCTGACATGGAACAGCTGCATGAAGAAGGTGAACTTTCAGAAGAAAATGTGACCGGCTCAATGGCCTAGTGGATAAGACATCAGCCTTCCAAGCGGAAGGTTGTGGGTTCGAATCCCGGCCGCGCCTGGTGGGTTAAGGGTGGAGATTTTTCCGCTCTCCCAAGTCAACTTATGTGCAGACCTGCTATAGTGCCTTATCCCCCTTAGTGTGTATACGCAAGCACTAGACCAAGTGCGCACGGAAAAGATCCTGTAATCCATGTAGGAGTTCGGTGGATTATAAAAACACGAAAATACCCAGCATGCTTCCCCTGAAAGCGGCGTATGGCTGCCTAAAGGGCGGGGTAAAAACAGGTCATACGTGTTAAAACCCACTCGTGCAAAAAACACGAATGAACGTGGGAATTTCAGTCCATAAACGCAGAAGAAGAAACAAGAAGTAACTGTGTCAGCCAACCTCTAGTAGAGTAATTTTCATTCAATGCAATACAAAAGGTCTGATAGCTCAATAAATGGAGCACTGGACTTGTGATCCTAGGGTCGCAGTTTCGAATCCGCTCTGGGGCGGACACGGGTCAACTTTATGTGCAGACTCAAAGATGGTATCCATGTTCTACCCCCGTGTCACCACTGTGGCACATAAAAGACCTCGGTCATTCTGCCATAAGTGCAGGTGGCTGATAACACCAAAACACGCATACACCTGGGTAGCGCGACTCTGTTGCAGCTAGCTTTCCAGTGGGAGGAAGCGACCTGAATTTCCCAGCGATGGGACAATAAAGTAATGAAAATAAAAAATGAAAACATGAAATCCTGGCATGTATGGTGTTTTATCTTGTGCTTTCAGGAAAAGTGAAGTCCATTGGCGTGTCCAACTTCTTACAGCATCACCTGGAAGAGTTGATGAAGGCATGCTCAGTTAAACCAGCTGTTTTGCAGGTAAGTCTGTTTGTGTGTGACTTACCTGTAGAATTGTAAGGGAGTGAGTGTTGGTGAGGGTGGCTGGAGGGGGTAAAGCTCAGATGTTGAGAAGATGGGAGATGCAGGTTAAATGCATTCTTTTCAAAGTCCACTTTTATGTAGTACATGTATAAAGAAGCACAAGTACTTCCATGCATGCATACAAACACACACACACACACACACACACACACACACACACACACACACACACACACACACACACACACACACACAAAGATTCTCTCCCATCCCCCCCCTCTCTCTCTCTCTCTCTGTATCAAGCTTTTAAAGAGGAGCATGATAAAAGTCACATACACATACACACACACAAACACACTTGAAACCCCCTGAGTAATAATATTATAATGTCGTTGTT
The DNA here is from genome assembly GCF_037325665.1 of Littorina saxatilis. Classification (NCBI taxonomy): domain Eukaryota; kingdom Metazoa; phylum Mollusca; class Gastropoda; order Littorinimorpha; family Littorinidae; genus Littorina; species Littorina saxatilis. Next base: position 40,046,882 of record NC_090256.1, read on the forward strand.
TGTGTTGTTATCTATCCCAGATTGAGTTCCACCCTCACCTTGTACAGAGAGACTTGCTGCAGTGGTGTCAGCAGCACGACGTTCACTTCCAGGCATACTCCTCCCTCGGCACCTCAAATCAAGACAACAAGGTAGAGCACATATCTTCATGGTCAAGAGTTGTGTCCCTTACTCCACTGAAGCCATGGGAAGTTGCAAAATTTGACTTGGCGACTTCAAAAAATAATGATACATATACTGTGATAGAAATGGATAATAAAAACTATTCAAGCGTCAACTCATCATGAAAGGATGTAAGACTCAAGTTTGTAAGAGTCTAATGTTTCTGCTTGTGGTCATTATGCTTTTGCTGAATGGTCCTTCAAAGAGGGGGGTCCTGATTTGGCCTATTATGGTCCGCTGGACCCGAAAAACAACAGCTAACTAACAAATTAACTCCTTCAAAGAGGGGGGGTCCTGATTTGGCCTATTATGGTCCGCTGGACCCGAAAAGCAACAGCTAACTAACAAATTAACTCCTTCAAAGAGGGGGGTCCTGATTTGGCCTATTATGGTCCGCTGGACCCGAAAAACAACAGCTAACTAACAAATTAACTCCTTCAAAGAGGAGGACCAAACATTCTTTTCACTTAAAGGCACAGTAAGCCTCCCGTAAACCATCACAGATACGGTCAGGCTTTTACACACAGTACAAACACCCTTTCATTTAAACACTCACCGATTGAGAACATCCTAGGTGCCCTCCGTAAAGAGCGAACAATTTTCAAAGAATTTATTTTTGCGTGGTTTATCTTACCCCTGAGCCATCGTGAACCCGTGTGATCCAGTTTCCCTTTTTCACAATGTAGTCGTCAGTTAGTCATTTGAATGCGACTCGATGTGAGCTTATCTACAATAGCACGTTTTTATGCACGAAACAAACGGCTGTGGTTCACAAGAACTCTAGCGATGGCTTTTGACTGTTGAGAGGAACGGCGATATGCATAAACCGTCGTCTGCTACGACCCTTGCGTGACCCTGCTTCCGGGTTTTTCTTTTTTCAAACTTTCACAACTTCGAATTGTACTGATCTTGTCTTGATGAAAAAAGAATTCTTTTATGATTAAAGAATTTTTGTGTAACAAGCTGTCAATTTATTATTTAGATTTTAAAAGTTAGGTCTAGCGCAAAAACGCACCACGGTCCAAAAACATTCTGATAATCATCGATCCACAGCTATGGCCAGTTTACATCGATAGAATGAGACCCGAAGGGAAGTTACTCATTTTTGACCTGAGTTCAGGATGGGTCCAAAAAGTGCAAAATTAATTCTTTAAAAATTGCTCGCTCTTTACGTAGGGCACCTAGGATGTTCCCGTTTGGTGAGCGTTCAAATGGAAGGGTGTTTGTACTGTGTGTAAAAGCCTGACAGTATCTGTGATGGTTTACGGGAGGCTTACTGTCCGGGCGTGATTTCCGGTATTGAATATTCATAACAGTCGTCCAGCACCAAAACGAGGCGCCATTGTTGTGGAGGAGCAAGTCCACGAAAATAAATTCTTTGAAAATTTCTCACGCTCGACAGAAAGCAGCCAGGTTGTTCCCGTTCGGTGAGCGTTCAAATGGAAGTATGCTTGTACTGTATGTAGACGCTCGGGGAGCTCTGTGATGGTTTACGGGAGGCTTACTGTGCCTTTAAAGACTGACTGCTTCAGGTCTATATTTGTCATATCCCATGAGCTGCTTTTTTGTCAAGTTGTATTTCTAGTGCTCAGATAGTTATGTCTCGCATTAGCACACTGAAGAAATACATGTACATGTAGAGATGGTGGTTTCTCTTTGACAACACTGTGGACAGAGACCCTTGACCTTGCTGATGAAATAATCCGTACATAGGGTTAGAAACAACTTAAACTGAAGTCGAAAATTGCTTAAGAAAATAGTTCTCTGCAGAAAACATGTTTTGCTCATGGAATATGTAAAGGTACCTTACCGCGGATGGCTTTGTATGGCCCACAGTCAACAGCCTCAAGAGTAGACTGGACGCACACTGGCATAATCTACCCTCAAAATATGACCAAGATTGTCAGATTGTGACATACTTTTTTTTTACACCGCCACGCATTGCCACCTTTTTGTGTGTTTTTTTCATCAACCTTGTAACAGTGCCATCACGTTGCATACTGTCTCAAAGTAGATAAACACCAGCAGGAATGTAACCTATACTTCTCTGTATGAAAGTTGCTCTGGTAAATTGCACTGATCCTTTTTGCAGTTACTGACAGACGCCACAGTGCAGGACGTGGCCAACAGAGTGAACAGAACACCTGCACAGGTGTTGCTGCGATGGGCGGTACAACAAGGTGTTGGTAAGTGTGAATTTTACTTGTTTGTGAACACACACACACAAACGGACACATGTACACACACACACACACACAGACACATGTACACCCACAAATTCATACACTTAATTAAAGTACTTCCTACATGTCTACAGGAAAAGCATTAACTTTTTAGCTTCATTATTTGCATTACAGCATTGGGGTTCACAATCATCGGCAAATTTCTCAAATTAGCCTTCTTCTTCTTCTGCGTTCGATGTTCAAATTAGCTTTAAAAGTTTAGATATTTTTTATGTTTAAAGGCAATCTGAAGCATAATCTTTTCCGTAGCATGAAATGGTTCAGAAGCTCTTTTTTGGGCAGTTTAAAATAAGTTTAGGCGTTTTGTCAACTTCTGACACCAAAGGACATTCCTAGAAGCACGGATATTTAAAACCATTTGAATTGTTTAGTTGTTTCTTCTTCATTTGTGTAACCTTGACATTTTGCTATTTTCTTTTGCAGGTATATTACCGAAGTCCACAAACCCCAATCACATCAAAGAAAATTCGGATATATTTGACTTTGAACTCGGTGACCAAATTATGCAGGAACTGACCACTCTTAGCCGTGATACACACTATTGCTGGGACCCTTCTGCTGTTGTGTGACATGAATACACTGTGTGTGAGTGTTTGTGTGCAATGGTTATGTGTTTGTGTGCGTGTGCGTGTGTGCAAAAGAGGAAAAGTAAAATACTGAAATAAAGTGAAATTTGTTATGTTCTTATATCTTTTTCTTGCCGCCTTTATGCAAAGCATAAAGAGGATATTTAGGATTCGCTCTGGTTAAGTTGTTTGTATCTTGAAGAGTTTCGACATGTATCTCTGGTACTCTGGGGTCAATTGAGCTCAAATTTGGTGAATAGCTTGGAATTGTGGGGCCAAGGGTGTGTGCAAAAAATTACGTTCCTAACGGTAGGCAAACTGAAGATATTAGCTTTACACGCTTTTGGCACCCGGCCAGGAAAAACAAGAAGGGCAAAGCCCATACGACTCACATGCTTGACCTTGACCTTACCTTTACCTTAGTTAAGGTCAAATAACTAAACCTAGCAATGACATCATACACTAACTGCTTTACACATTTTTCCTACCAAAATACATGTGACCTTGACCCAAGGTCATACAACACAAAGCTGTTAATTCAAGACATAGGAAGTACAATGGTGCTTATTGGCTCTTTCTACCATGAGATATGGTCACTTTTAGTGGTTCACTACCTTATTTTGGTCACATTTCATAAGGGTCAAAGTGACCTTGACCTTGATCATATGTGACCAAATGTGTCTCATCCTCGCGCCCCCTAATTGGCGTAGAGGCGCGTCCCCCGGGTGGTGGATGGGGGAGCCTTCTCTACTAACTTCTGAGAGAAGGTCGCATCACTCTCGATGCCGTGAACCTAATTAGGATCTTTTTCTTGTTTCTTCTCTATTTCTGCCTCCCCAAAGTCCTTTTACTTTCCTTTTCTCACCCATAAAATTCTTCACTTATTACCCTTGTTAAGTGGTTCTTGTATAGAATATAGTCAATGTTTGTAAAGATTTTAGTCAAGCAGTATGTAAGAAATGTTTAGTCCTTTGTACTGGAAACTTGCATTCTCCCAGTAAGGTCATATATTGTACTACGTTGCAAGCCCCTGGAGCAATTTTTTGATTAGTGCTTTTGTGAACAAGAAACACTTAACAAGTGGCTCTATCCCATCTCCCCCCTTTCCCCTATCCCATCTCCCCCCTTTCCCTCGTCGCGATATAACCTTCGTGGTTGAAAACGACGTTAAACACCAAATAAAGAAAGAAATGTGTCTCATGATGAAAGCATAACATGTGCCCCACATAATTTTTAAGTTTGAAACAGTTATCTTCCATAGTTCAGGGTCAAGGTCACTTCAAAATATGTATACAATCCAACTTTGAAGAGCTCCTGTGACCTTGACCTTGAAGCAAGGTAAACCAAACTGGTATCAAAAGATGGGGCTTACTTTGCCCTATATATCATATATAGGTGAGGTATTGAATCTCAAAAACTTCAGAGAAAATGGGAAAAATAGCTGTTTTTTAGACAACATTTATGGCCCCTGCGACCTTGACCTTGAAGCAAGGTCAAGATGCTATGTATGTTTTTTGGGGCCTTGTCATCATACACCATCTTGCCAAATTTGGTACTGATAGACTGAATAGTGTCCAAGAAATATCCAACGTTAAAGTTTTCCGGACGGACGGACGGACGACTCGGGTGAGTACATAGACTCACTTTTGCTTCGCATGTGAGTCAAAAATTACCTGTAAAGCGGCTGATTAAAGAGTTCGCATGAGGACGCGCGTTTCAACCTAACACTTGATGTCGAAGAAATGTGCTAAGTGAGACATAAAACCTTTATACACGAAGCATGGAAGCTTTTACAAAGCATGGGCGTGTACACTAGTCAGATAACATATTTTTTAATTCGTTTCAGTTGTTGTCAAAGACGTTTTCAACTGAAAGTGAATGTTTACGTCAACGCGCATGTCTGGGGTTGAAACATCGTCCCACGGCGGTGTGAATGCGTGCAGGTTTTTTTATATACTCTAAGAGAGGCTAGATTTTGATGAGCTCATGATAGCTCAATTGCTTAGGGCGCTCATGTGGGAAGGCGTAGGTGCCGGGTTCGAAACTGTGCATAGCCTGAACATTTTGTTGTTGATTATTTTCATCCGAGCATGCAGCTTTCATTTTTTTCTTCTGCTCTCCGTTTTCGCTCTCTTTTATTTTATCTTATTTTAATTTTTATTTTGTTTTTATTAAAAAAAATTTTTTTTTAATTCTTTTAAATTTAATTTTTTAATTGTTTAAAAAAAAAAATCAGATAGAAAGTGATGCATGGTTCATACAAGTGATCTTTTGCTAACTAAATGTTTGATTTGCATCACTGATTTCCTTGTGTTGGTGTTCCTGTTGCACAAGTCTGCACACACACACACGCAAAACAGGCTGAAACAGAACTTTATTTTTATTTCTTTTATCTTCCTCTCTCTGTTGCTGACCTTTTCCTTTCTCTCGGTATGGTTTGAAACAGTTTTGAGTGACTTAAGGTCGCGGATTGGAATCCGGCCCGGGTTGGACACGGGTCAACTGTTTGTGCAGACCCAGAAATGGTATCCATGTCCCAGCCCCGTGTCACCACGCTCTCTCTCCCTCTTTATCTCTCTCAGTATGGTTTGAAACAGTTTTGCGTGACTTAAAGGTCGCAGATTAGAATCCGGTTAGGTCACGGGTCAACTGCTTGTGCAGTCCCAGAGATGGTATCCATGTCCCACCCCCATGTCACCACGGCCACAAGACGGCTATCTTGAACTCCGTTAAGGTTAATGCTTGTTTATTTGCTTTTATGAATGTATGTGCACTCCCTCTCTCTCTCACACATGAGGACTCTGCATGAAGAAAAAGCACAACAGTTTCTATGTTGCATTTATTAACAACCATGCTTCAGGTTCAGTGTTGAAATGAAAATCGCCTCATACAAATCCGCCATTGTTAAAGACTTCATTTCAGAAAAGAAACAAAATGGAAATGTCAAATCTGGAATTCATTAAAAAAAAAAAATCAAAAATAATTACGAAGTGGTGTAACTGAAAAGTCTCCATCTAGGAAAAAGCAAGCAACAACCAAGCAGCACACCAGTGGTGTATATATATATATTAGTATGGGTAAAATATGCACATCCACGATGGTCAATAATAGGCGATGTTTGGAAAGAACTCCATCGGGTTTGTATGGGTTGTGAAAGAGTGAGTACCCTTGCTTTTGCTAGGACAAATATTGACATGTGCTTGCTTCCTGTACACGTGTTCGAGACACGCCCTCTCGCTACTGACTGGCCCGTAATGTCACGTGGGAAAAGTCTCTCGCCAGGCAGTGTCTCAAACACGTGTACAGGAAGCACATGTCAAAATTTGTCTAGTATTAGCAAGGGAACTCACTCTTTGAGTCTTTCACAATCCATACAAACCGACCGAGTTATTTCCGAACATCATTTATTGCTCTGGCAGGTATTTCTCTGCCGTATTGTTCTACGGGTACAATTTTGTGTTATGTGGGAAGACCATGTTAACATGCAGTACTTTAAACAGCACTTTTTCTGGGAAGCAGCTTTGAAAGTTGTCAAGACAAGTTCATTCCGATTCCAGTCTACAGTGGTACCTGCCTTGTGAGGCCCCTCCGATGAGAGGACACCTCCCAATAAACTGGACACTAATTCTATAGTCCCTTTGTCTTTGATCTTTACCAAAATATAGCTAGTGTCATGACGGACCAGCTGCAATGTAGTGACCCTTTGCAGGTCCCAAGAATGTTCTTTCATCACAGGTACCACTGTAGTTTTCAGTGCTCTGCTATCACTGTACTCATCATGATGTACACCTTCTTATCAAATCATGCTTGCTGTGTTTCAGTTTAGTGTCACAAACTGCTTGAGATAGTTACTTTTAATTAATTACATATTGCGTGCTACAGGCTGCTTATTCAGCTCAAACATTTTCATAACAAAATGTTAATTGCGTGCTAATGTATCTGAACAGTTAGAATTTGGTTTCTTTCAGGAAATATAACAATTGAATTACATACTGCAGCCATGATTTGCATTGAACATTTTTTTCAAAATATCTCTTGTGTTGCAAATGTTCAGAACTAAAGTTGGCCAAAAAATGTGTTGCAATAATTTTTTGGCCAAGTTTATGTATGTCCGTGATGGACTACGTACATGATCATTTTATACGGCAGCTTTTGGAGTGTTTAATAACATCTTACCCGCAAGTTACTAGTTGCTTAAAATTTGTATTTAATTTTGTAAAATTAATTAAATCATTCATCAATCATTTGCCTGACCTAAACACTATCAGCATGATTCAAAAGAAAGTTTAGATACCAAGAAACACAACTGTACCCAAATTAAAGAAAACAAAAACAGCTAGTCCAGATGTAAACACAGTAAAAGCATTCAAAATCTGTCCCACCAAGTTTTCAGTTAATAAGACACTTAAAACTGTTAAAGAAAACCAGGTCTGGCTGTATTCTTAAAAGAAATGTAAGCCAGAACTATCAATCAGCAAAACCACGCTAGTGCTTATTTTCACTACCTTGTAGTTTGTGTGTACTGTGCCAAGCTTGTTATTGTCTATCATACTTTGGGTTAGTCTGCTAACAGGGACTATATTCAAAATATCATGGGGGCCCTAACATTATTCATATTTTACCGCTATATATAGATATATATATAAGTGTCCTTGTCTGAACTCTACTTTGAAAAAATGCGGAAGCTGTTTAATAACTTGACCAGTATGACATGGAGTACATACAACATCCAACACTTTAGAAATATTTTTTAAAATTGAAAACACAAGTGCCCCATGCATGCACATAAATGCCTTGTCTCTCACACATTAGTCACCATCAAATGTTCACCACAGACATTCATGTTCCAAGGCCCATCATCAGATCGGAGCCAAAATCAACTATGCCAAACACAATTCACTATCCCAATCTGTCTACCAACAGCACCTTCAGCTGTGAAGAAAGGCTAAATTGTACAGTGAAGTGGTCAGAAAATAATCCCCACCTCACTTATGAGCTGTTTTCACTCCAGATTAAGCAGCAGCATTCAATATCTCTCACTCTCAGTTCTGCACAGCAGAGTTCACATAAAGTGTACAATCACAAGGTCACTCAACGCAACATGCACAAAGTTGTACTCCCAACATTAATCTTGCCACTACATTTGTATCAGCCTCCGGAATCACTCACGCCATGGCCAGTTTTACAAGCACAGCAGCACACATTTATAACCACGTCAAACCAAAGCATGCGGTAAACAGGTGTACTATAATTTGTCAATGGCAAGAAATCACAGATGCATCTGGGCGTGAGCACTACAAACTACTGATGAAAACAAGGCAGCATGTTAAAAGGGGGGGGGGGGGTGTGTGTGAGGAGGAGTGGTAGGTAGCCTAGGACGCTTGAATTGTGCGAATAAATACATCAAAGCAAAAAAAATATCTCTATGGGAATCAACTCACCAAACGCCAAGCAACTGTGAAACTGTTTGGTTACGTTGCTCACAACATCAACAATTCAGCATGAGAAAACTTTCATACACTCATCGTCACAATGCCAGCAGTGTCATTCAAAACGGGGCGCCTAGTACATTCGTCATTATTTTGAAAGTCAAGTCTTTCTCACATAATATCACCCTCAGGTTTTTACATCATCGTGTCTTCTTGTTTTACATTTGAATTTCATCAGACACAGGGGTATTGTACATTACACATGTACAGCAAGCAGGAAACATGCAGCATGGAATCATTACACACACACCAATGGCCGGAGTTGCCGTTAGCAATGCCATTTCCTATTTCCCCTAACATATCGCTGTAAATGAGCTCGTAACAATATAGAAATAGAAACATTCCTTCGCATGCATTATTTTAATATTTTTATGCGGTTGAACCCATACTTTCAATGACTGCAACAATCAAATAATGATGGACATGTTAACAGGCTTGATTAAAATATATCATGAGAATGTACCCATGACTGAGAATTTGGTAGTGATTAACCTTGAAAGCTAACAGTAACAGACGATAACAACTGAGTTTTTTTCTCATTCACAAAATGGATTCCACAGGGAAAGAGTTTTAAATCTTCCGTAATAAAATGTTGGCAACATACACCTCTGCTAGTGCTAACATAATTCAAATAATTTGAAATTGGTGCAGATGCAACAAATAGACTGGCCATGGTTTTATCATATCAATATTATGGAATCAAGGCATCTTTCTTTCTTTCTTTATTTGGTGTTTAATGTCGTTTTCAACCACGAAGGTTATATCACGACGGGGAAAGGGGGGAGATGGGATAGAGCCACTTGTCAATTGTTTCTTGTTCACAAAAGCACTAATCAAAAATTTGCTCCAGGGGCTTGCAACGTAGTACAATGTATTACCTTACTGGGAGAATGCAAGTTTCCAGTACAAAGAACTTAACATTTCTTACATACTGCTTGACTAAAATCTTTACAAAAATTGACTATATTCTATACAAGAAACACTTAACAAGGGTAAAAAGAGAAACAGAATCCGTTAGTCGCCTCTTACGACATGCTGGGGAGCATCGGGTAAATTCTTCCCCCTAACCCACGGGGGGGGGGGGGGGGGGGGGGGGGGGGCAATCAAGGCATGGGTTACATAAACTAAGACTGGGGTATTACATCTTGACTCAAGTACAGGGACAAGCCAATGTTGCACTACAGTAGATACAGGAGAAATGAATAATGTATGAGCTTCAAGCATACCATCAGTATTAAGGAATAACATCGATAAAAATAATCTTTCCAAGTTGCTCGTACACACTTTTTCACTTTTCAGTTTTGTGACAGCTTAAAACAGAGTGCATGAAACAGGACAGATAAAATCTGACAAATATAGAATGAGACAAAGACATATTGTGACCTTTGGGGAAAAAAATCCTTCAAAAATTTGAGGATAGCTTTCATTCATGCTGTTTAATAAATAGTTACCATTTTTCTGACTTTTTCCATGGAAAAACAAAAAGTAGTGAATCACTGAATGGCTTCAAAGAAATTCTTCAACCTAAGCGCTAAGGTTCTGAGACTGGTTCCCTAAACATGCAACCTTCACGCTGCAGTAACGAGTTTGACTGTTTCCCTAACCTAAGAAAAAAGAACTGAATTAATGCATTCAGGCACCATGAGATCAGACAGTGTTTAAAAGGCACTGAAATGAAACCTTCTCTTACCACATTCAACTTGTGTGAATCAAAGTGCTGTCACGCCCCAGTCAATATAACACTTACCTCGACAGTACTATTCTTGCACATTATCTATTATAGGCCGAAAAAATTGGACAAAACGCTGCGTGGGTACAATTATCTCCCATAACCATGCGCCACCGTGGATCCCAAGCACTGTCTGAGTGCTTCCCCCTTACAGGATGTAGGTGGCGCGTCCTCTTTCTTTTTTCGCGCGTGACAGTAGGCTGTGTTTCTGCTGCGCTCCCGGATTATTTTGGATTCTAGAGTCTTCTTTTCTGTGTGGATTACCACCTGTTGGATTTTTGTGTGTTATTCCACTTCTGGCTTGAGGCTACGTTGTTTTTCTTCCAACTTGTGCCTCCGTTGTTGTGTGGCGGACTCGGCGTGCCTACCGTCCTACTTCGTGGTGACCGGTCGTCTGCTTCTCGTTTCGCCTCATTCACTTGAGTATTGACCTAATTTTCTTTGAATTTTGTTAATTCTCGATTTTTTAAGGGTACGTACAGGGCGAGGTAGGATGTCTCGTCTTGTTTTGGGCTCTGGTTCTACGGAACCAGAGTCTGCCGGGGGCAACCCTTCTCCGGGCGCACAGCGTCATGTTTTGCGCACGGACAGGGGGACCTTTCGGCGCTCCGACTCTCCCTCCCCAAACGCTTTGCGTTTGCGGCGAGGGAGGGCGGAGAAAGCCTGTTTGAGCAAGCTCAATGCGAGCTTGCTCAAACAGGCTGGGCTTGAACCTGGGACTTCGGGCGGGGCTGCGCCGTCGAAGGTTCGGGGAAGGTCGAGGGGAAAGAAAAAGCGTCTTTCTCCTTCTCCTTCCGTGGAACACGCTTCCCCCCCTTCGACGCCGTTGTCCGGCCCTCAGTCTCAGGCTTCAGCTCCTCCCGGTTTCAAGCCTGGGGGGAAGGTTTCCTTCTCCTCCCTGGCTCGAATCCGGGGGCGGGTCGATTCCCAACCCTCTTTGGGGGTTGGTGAATCTGATCTAGGGGCTACGGGAGAGACTCAGGTTTCGACTTCTTTCTTTTCCGGTGCCTCTCCTGTGCCCTCCTCGGTTTCCACCGCTGTGGAAGCCAGGAGGGACACGGGTCCTCCTCTGAACTCCCTCGCTGGGTCGTCTACTGCTGTTTCGACAGTAGTCTCGGACTCATGGGGGGGGAGATCGGAGGAGATGACGGGGTCTATGAATTCCCTCCCCGCTGGGGTTGGGATGCGAATTGACCCCGTTCAGGGCGGTCCTGTGGGGGCAGGGGTTTCAGGCATCGTGCCTACGACCACTGCTACTACGGTTCCCTCTGACGTCCGTGTGACTGGTGGCTGTCCCTCTATGAAACGCTCCGGCCGACTAGTTACTGGACGTGGAGGTGTTCGACAGAACGTGGTACTTCTGTCGAATGGTCAGGGCGACGGGAACATTGTTTCTGTTGCTCAAACCGACACCTCCGACCGGACCGTCTTGACCCCACGCCATTCCTTAGCGTCTGGTGTTCGGGTGACGGATGGTCCGGACCAAGGGTCCGGAACGGTCCAGGCTTACGGGTCGGGATCGAACCGGACCCACGGGTCCCGACTGGACTTGACCTCCGGGTTTGGTCCGGACGGGACCCATGGTACGGGACCGTACCGGACCTTAGGGTCCGGTGCGGGACAGTACCTCTGGCCCTTGCCGGACCCCCGGACCTACGGGTCCGGATGGTACGGTACGGGACCAGTGGTCCGGTCGGGACCGGACCACCCGACCACCTCTGTTGGTCCGGGTGGTCTGGCACCGAACCGGAACACACCGGACCTACGGGTCCGGATGGTACGGTACGGGACCAGTGGTCCGGTCGGGACCGGACCACCCGACCACCTCTGTTGGTCCGGGTGGTCTGGCACCGAACCGGAACACACCGGACCTACGGGTCCGGATGGTACGGTGTTTCCACGTCCGGACCGAACCACCCGAACACTTTTGTGGGTACGGATGGTTCTGTGCCGAATGGGACCTCCGGATGGTACGGGACCGGACCGGACCACCGGACCGGACCGGACCACCGGAACACCGGACCACTCGACCGGACCGGACCGGACCACCGGAACACCGGACCACCCGACCGGACCGGATCGGCACCCCCGACCGGACCGGACCATTTCTTTTCTGATCAGACCCGATGGGTCCCTGTTCAGTCTATAAATGGCGGGGGTTCGTTGGCTGGACTGACCCAACAGTCGCAGGGTTTTTGTTGTTCTCTCCCTTCGGCTGCTGGAGACGTTTCGTCTTTGGGGCAGGGGTCTTCGCGGCCTCTTGCTTCAGTGGGCGTTTCGTCACAGTCTACTTCATCACTTTCGGCTCCTCCCCCTCAAGCTTCCTACACTCCTGCTGTTGAGGAGTTGTCGGGAAGTGAAGAGGAGAGTGAGTCAGAGGACGATGGGGAGGAGGATCAGGGTCGCCCTGAGGTTAACACTGATCCTCTACCCTTGCCGGTTTCTGATGGAACTTCCGAAGCTATGCTTCGTACTTTCCAACAGTACATGACAGACATCACGCGGCGTCTTGACGCCACGGATGCCTCTCTTAAGCGTCTGTCGTCTAGTGTTCCCAACCCTTCGGTTGACACACAGGACGTGGAGTCTGAGGACGAGAGGCAGGAGGCTCTCCCTCGCACAGCTAGAAGGACGTTTGAACAGTTTCAGGACGTCCTTCCCTCCGACGCCCTCTCGTCCTTGGAGTCCGCTTCGGCCCGGGCGCGGGAGGCACACGCCGCGTCTGCCGGCGGCTCGTTTTATGAACGATCCGGCCGCCAGCAATTCGCGTTCCACCCTAGTCTTAGTGCCACGGTGGAAGCGGCAGCACATCGCCTGAGGAGTACAGATTCACGTGCGAACGCGACCTATGTTCCTCGGGAGGACGCGGATTCAGTGCCGTGCTTTCCTTCGGGAGGCGCACCTCCACTGTTTCCTCGTGTCCAATCTGTTTCGTCCCTCCCTTTTCCCTTTGACTCTCGAACTCTCCCTTTCCAGACTTCGAGTGTTCAGGGTGGGGCTGACGGTGATGTGTTCGTTGGGGAGGTGCCTTCGGTCAAGAAGGTGGAACTGAGCTCTGCTTCGTTCCACAATCTTGAGGCCACCGTTTCTTCCATTGTCGAGGCCCAATCACAGGCCTTGACATGGATGAGCACGCTGTCCACACTGTTGGACCCTCCCGATCGGGCAGAGTCCGATTCCACTCGGGTCCTTGACACGGTTCGAGTGGATCGGGCTTTGCATGCCGTGCGATCGTGCGTGACGACTGCGGCAGAATTGGCCATTGGAACACGGGTCCACTTGTTGGCCCTGTTCCGTGATCATTTTCTGGCTACTTCTTTAGTGCCTCCGGATATGAGGAAGAGTCTGAGGAACACGTTTCCTCAGCCTTCTTCCCTTTTTCATCCGGGCACTGTCCGTTCTGTGGTGGAGTCCACACGCCAGAGGAACACTGATTCTCTGATGGTTGGCCTCGCTGCTTCGGCGACGTCGGCGGGGAGTAAGAGAAGTGCTACAGTCACCTCCAGCTCCCAGCCTCAGAAGAAGAAGAAGAAGAAGCCAGTTTCACTGCCTCCTTCTTCCTCCTCTCAGGCGCCTGTCGCGTTCCCCCCTGCGGCCCCGGCTTCTCGTGCTCCCAAGCGTAAGAAGAAGGGTGCTCAGACAGGTAAGGGTAAGCAGCACCACCAGGGGGGTGGTCGCAAGCCTGCGCCTGCCCGCCAGCAGAATTTTCAGTGAGTCCCGGCCCTACGTTGACGCCCCCTCAAGTTGCCCCTCTTTCGTCCGTCGGTTCCCTTTTTCGGGCCCGCGACATGTGGGGCAGACTGGTCTCCAACCAGTTTATCTTGAGGGTGGTGGGGTCGGGGTTTTCTCTACCGCTGTCGTCACAACCTCCATTGTCCGCTCTACCTTTGACGTTCCCCCCTCCTCGAGACCCTGCCAGATGGCAGGCTCTTCAAGACGAGGTGAACTCGTTGGTCGAGAAGAAGGCTGTCTACCCCCTTTCTCAGCCTTCTCCGGGGTTCTACTCCCGCCTGTTCACCGTCCCCAAAAAGGACGGCAGGTTCAGGCCGGTGTTGGACCTCTCCACCTTGAACTTGTACCTTCGCAGGTGCAAGTTCAAGATGGAAACCCCTTCGTCGGTCCGGTTGGCCATCCGGCCAAACGATTGGGCCACGTCTGTGGACCTCCAGGATGCTTACTTCCACATCCTGGTGGCCCCGGGGTACCGACATCTGCTCCGGTTTGTTTGGGAGGGCACAGTGTTCGAGTTTCGGGCCCTCCCATTCGGCCTGTCCTTGGCCCCGCTGATTTTTACAAAGGTGGTCAAGGAGCTGGCGGCGTTGGTCAGAGCTCAGGGTGTGCGTCTGCGTCAATATTTGGACGATTGGCTCACCCTGGCCCAGTCTCGCGATCAATGCCTCCAACACACCCGGCAGGTCCTGGAACGGACCCATGCTTTGGGGTTCCAGATACAGTGGCACAAGTCAGACCTCGTGCCAGCCCAGCAGTTTTGCTACTTGGGGATGGCGTTCGACACAGTGCTTTACACTGTGTCTCCCTCCCCGGACAGAATCCTCTCCCTGAGGCGAAAGATCCTCTCCATTCAGGCTTGCCGCGCTGTTCCTCACAGGCGGCTGGCGGAACTGTTGGGTTCCATGGAGTCTGTCGCTCTGCTGCTGCCCCTTGCAAGGCTACACAAACGTCCCCTGCAACGGGCAGTAGCAGATCGGACTTCCAGGCCTCTCGATTACACCGAGTTGGTCCAGATCGGGCCTTGGTTTCACGAGGCTGTAGTCCAATGGCTGGACCCGATCTGGCTCAACTCTGCGGTGCCTATCCAACCGAGACGGCCGTCTCTCTTCCTGTACACCGACGCTTCTACGCGGGGTTGGGGGGCCCACCTGGACCTGCACGAGGCCCAGGGGGTCTGGACCCAGGAGGAGTCCCTCCTACACATCAACTTTCTAGAGTTGGAGGCGGTTCGTCGGGCTCTGCTGGAGTTTCGCCTCCTGATTCGGGATCAGGATGTGTTGGTCCACGGGGACAACACCACATGCCTAGCTTACCTTCGCCACCAGGGGGGCACCAATTCTCGGTCCCTCTCCCTGTTAGCGGAGGAGATTCTGCTCTGGTGCCAGACCAATCAGGTCCGGATGTCAGTCCAATTCGTTCCGGGGAAACTGAACGCCCTGGCCGACATTCTCAGTCGGGGCGATCAGGTTCTCCCCACAGAATGGACCATCGCTCACAACGTTCTACGGCGTCTGTGGGCAAGGTGGGACCGTCCTCTGATCGATCTGTTCGCAACTCGATTCAGCGCTCGGCTTCCCAGGTACGTCAGCCCCTTTCGAGACACGAATGCGTTCCACGTGGACGCATTCACTCTCTCGTGGAGGCTCCTCGATGCTTACGCCTATCCCCCGACATCTCTGATTCCGAGGGTACTGGCAAAGTATCTGCAGGAACGGCCAAGACTGATTTTGGTCGCGCCTTACTGGCCAACAGCTCCGTGGTTTCCAGATCTTCGCGGTCTCACCCACGTAGACCCTCTACCTCTGAATCTGGACGGGGGAAGTCTGCTCCAGCCTCGATCAGGCCTCCCTCATCCACGTCCAGAGAGTCTGTGCTTGACCGCATGGCTCTTGTGCGCTCCAAACTGCTTGCACTAGGATTGCACAAGAGTTCAGTAGAGTTTTCCTTGAACGCTAAGAGGCGATCAACTAATCAGCTCTATGACTTACGCTGGAGAGCTTGGGCCTCCTTCGCCTTGTCCAAGGGGATAAAGCCGCTTTATCCCTCAACACAGGACTTGGCCAACTTCCTGGTGGAAGTGTATCAAAAGAAGAGTCTTTCTTCTAAGACTCTTCTTGGATACAAATCTGCCATCACTTCCACGATTGCGGCTGCTACTGGTCGCAGACCTGAACACTTGATCAGTTCCTCCCTCATTGCTAATGTCCTTTCGGGTATTAGCAATGCAGCGGTGTCTAAACCTCGGGTTTCATTTCCCAAGTGGGATGTCTTCCTGGTTCTCAAACTCCTGCGTAGCAAGGAGTTTGAACCCCTGGCAGGCATTAGTATCAAGTTCCTGACTTTTAAGACTGTGTTCCTCATCGCTTTAGCCACTTGCCGTAGACTCAGTGGTATTCAAGCTTTGAGTGGCCTGGAATTTGACATTGAGTTCACCACACATCAGGTGACGTTGGCTTTCCTACCAGACTTTCGAGCCAAGAATCAGAATGCCTCGGAGTTGTCCAAACCAGTAGTCATTCAAGCCTTGGCTCCCACTCTTGAACATGATGACCCTGATCGCTTCCTCTGCCCAGTACGTGCCCTTAGAGTGTACCTGGATAGAACACGTAGCTTTCGGTCTTCTAAGCGGTCACTGTTTGTCTCGCTTAATCCGAAGTACCAATCGGATATTTCTAGACAAACTTTAGCTCGTTGGCTGACCTTGCTTATCAAACAGGCTTATGTTCATGCTCAAGTGGATGTGGTCCCTGACATCAGGGCACACGAGATTCGGGCTATCGGCTCCTCGTTGGCGCACGTGCGGGGTGCCTCGCTCCAAAGCATAATGGCGGTCGCGTTCTGGAAGACTCCAGCCACGTTTATTAACCACTATATGCGAGACTTTTCCAGTCTCAGGCTTGACCAGTCGTATGGCATTGCCAAAGCAGTGGTTGCCAGCATGGTCACGTCAGTCTAAGGTATTTTTCTTGGGTATATTTTCTTTTACAGTAGTACTGTTCGAAAATTGCCTGGGTATCTTAATCCTTGGATTTAAGTGATTTTGATTAAGGAGTTTAATACTCTACATATCACCCTCACACCACTCTGGTATTCTGTGCAAGAATAGTACTGTCGAGGTAAGTGTTATATTGACTGTAAGGCTTCTTTTTAAGCCTACTGTCTATATGATACTTACCGAGACAGTACTATTAGAGTTTCCCTCCCGCCTCCCCTCTTGATATGTTATGGGCTTTTTGAGGGTCTGCAGCTCATAAAGAAAGAGGACGCGCCACCTACATCCTGTAAGGGGGAAGCACTCAGACAGTGCTTGGGATCCACGGTGGCGCATGGTTATGGGAGATAATTGTACCCACGCAGCGTTTTGTCCAATTTTTTCGGCCTATAATAGATAATGTGCAAGAATAGTACTGTCTCGGTAAGTATCATATAGACAGTAGGCTTAAAAAGAAGCCTTACAGTCTTGCTATGGTTAATGGGAGCAACAAAGGCAGTTTTCGGGAACAGCAACATCAAACTCACGCTAGGAGAATCACTGCATGCAAACGTGTGAGATGACAGTGTATTGTTTTCGCATATATGCGGATAGATCTAACAAAAGCAAACTGAACCAAAGCTCCTCACTTGAAGAAAAAAAAACTCCAGTAACGAAAGTAATATTTCAATTTTACCCTGTTAAATAAATAGATATACTATAAATCTGAACGCTTATTTTGTGGATACAACTATGTGTTTTATTTCAAAGTGAAGACAGGATTAAACCAGATCCAGTATGATCCCTGTATTACCACCCCCCCCCCCCTCCCCCCTCTCCCCAAGTAACTCAAAGCAATAAATAAATTAATAAATTAATAATAATCAAATATTTTAAATATCAGCAAAGCGCATCTGAGAAAAGAGTGATCAAAGTTTTTTTAGCAAAAATATGTCTAGTTACACAGAGGGGAACCTGACCATTCTGCTTGGCTAGAATAAGCTGGTGTGTTTTACAAGCAACATGTACAGGTTAACCAAGTAAACATAGTAGTCTCAAGATTGCTTTTTATCAGTCATTAGTTTGTGTATGTGAAGAAAGCTTCACCGTCAGTTTTTAAAGTGTAAACTGTTATGGTAACACTTAAGCGGTTCTACAACATACTCTTTGAAGAAGAAAAAATAGTAATCATACAATCACTTGTCATCATGCAGTAGCATGCACAGCACATTGATGCAATTGTTCAATGGTACTCTATGTTTGGGGCTTCTTCTGTCATACGTAGGTGCTCCATCGTCATTTACATTACACCCATTATATGCAACCACACACATCTCACACAACACCCATTATATGCAACCACACACATCTCACACAGACACTCACACATGCGTGCGTTCACAAGCACATACACTGACACACATGCATGCGCTCTCACACATGTGAGTGTGTACACAAATGGCCCACACACACGCACTGACACACATGTATGCAGGCACACCCGATTCCAACTTGAAATGCTCACACAATGCACTGTTTGCAGTCAGTATGTACAGGTCATAAAAGCACCAGAACACCAGTCAGAACCAAGTGACTTTCCACGTGACGCCAGCTTCATCCTTGCTCTCAGGCGCTCCGCTGCCCGCACTACCAAAACCACAACCATGCAAAACGCACTGCACTCTCTATCCTCTTCGCACGCTGCTAAAATATACTCCAGCAGCTGTAATGCCACAACAAGTGAACATGAAATCTTGTCTAGACACAGTCAGGGGTGAGTAGCATACTCTGAGGGGGAAAACATGTTAGCTTGGAGGGGAAGACGGGGAAAGAAACGTTCAACTTTGACAATCCATTGTCCCCTTTCTGTATCAATCCAAATAAACACAGCCATGTACATGCAGTCACGTAGGAAAGCAGGCTCCATTCCACACCACTACATCATGTCCTGTGTCAAACAAACACAAGCCTACAAAAGGCTCTTACAACGAAACCGGCAGACAAAAGTTCTGACAACCGAACCAGCACGTCAGAAACCTATTCTGGCTTTTTACACTCTTCCTAGATTTCACACTTGGTTATATATATATATATATATTTCAAACTTCTCCATTCTTCCTCAGTAAGAATAATCAGCTTTTTTATCTTTTAAATGTTCAAACACACACACGCCGAAGAAGGGAAGAGTGCACACACATGCCAAAAAAAGGAAAGATTTCTCCCCAAAGAGACGCATCCCACCCGCCAAGGAAAGGACCCCACAAAAGTCCGCTGTCTCAATATGCTTACACCTGCACTGCATGCCAACTCCTTGCCTTGCCTCAGTCTCGGGCAGGTGACTCATAAATGCAAACCTGTATCAATGGCTGTTTTCCCTTCACAACAGACAGATGGCTAGTTGTCCTATCTCTCTGCTGACTGTACTATTCAATCTGACACAGGAAAGCCAAAGCATGCCTGTATCCATGCCTTCTTTCCTACTTTCTGCTCTTCACTACAGACAGATGGCAAGGTTAGCTGTCCTACCTCTCTGCTGACTGTACTATTCAGTCTCACACAGGACGGTGATGCTCTCTTCTTGTCTTCCCTGGGGCTGGTGACCGATGAGTTGTTGCAAATACCACACCGGGTGAATCAAAAACAAAAATAAGGTCAAGTCCAGTTGGCAGCATGGTGGTGATAGATGAAGAAAGCCCCTGAAGCTAGATTTTGCGACAACTTGCAAATCACTGACGGCACTTGTTGATGTTCAATCAAGGCAGTGATCACATTTTGGCCTCCCTCAACCACGGTTGGCAGATTCTAGCGTTATAACGGCTAGCAAATCTACATTGAGAGCATCACATTTTGACCTCCCTCAACCACGGTTGGCAGATTCTAGCGTTATAACGGCTAGCAAATCTACATTGAGAGCACTTGTCGATGTTCATTCAAGGCAGTGATCACATTTTGGCCTCCCTCAACCACGGTTGGCAGATTCTAGCGTTATAACGGCTAGCAAATCTACATTGAGAGCATCACATTTTGACCTCCCTCAACCACGGTTGGCAGATTCTAGCGTTATAACGGCTAGCAAATCTACATTGAGAGCACTTGTCGATGTTCATTCAAGGCAGTGATCACATTTTGGCCTCCCTCAACCACGGTTGGCAGATTCTAGCGTTATAACGGCTAGCAAATCTACATCGAGAGCACTTGTCGATGTTCATTCAAGGCAGTGATCACATTTTGACCTCCCTCAACAACGGTTGGCCAATTCTAGCGTCATAACGGCTAGCAAATCTACATCGAGAGCACTTGTCGATGTTCATTCAAGGCAGTGATCACGTTTTGGCCTCCCCCAACCACGGTTGGCCAATTCTAGCATCATAACAGCTAGCAAATCTACATTGAGAGCACTTGTTGATGTTCAGTCGAGGTGATGATACTCAGGCCTCCCATTACTGTGGGTTAGCTAATTCTAGCATTATAACAGCTTGCAAAGCTACACCGCAAGCCTGTGCTGATCAATGTTGAGTCGAGGCAAGGATGAAACGAGAGCACTTGTTGATTAATGTTCAGACAACGCCGGGATGAAAATCTGTCTTCCCAAAACAGCAGTTGGCCGATTCTAGCATTATAACAACTAGCAAATCTACATCGAGAGCACTTGTTGACTTTCAGTCGAGGTGTTGATACTTAGGCTTCCTCAACCTGCTGTTGGACGCTTCTAGCGTTATAACAGCTAGCAAATCTACACTGAGAGCCCTTGTTGACATTAGTTCCGCGGCGGCAGAGATGATGATGATGATACACTGGTCACCCCCCTGTAGCTGGCTGAGGCATGCCGGTGAAGCTTGAATCACGGAGGAAGGCGAAAACGGTGCGAGGAACGTGGGTGTGTGTGTCAGTGTCTTGCGGGAGAAGGGGAGCGAGCGGCAGAAGGGCGCGCATCATTGGATGCCCAGGGCCGTACGGGACTGTTTGATGCGGTCTAATCGTATCGTCAAGTGCTTGTTTTGGTTCTGAAGTTCTTCCACTTGTGTTTGGGCTTCTCGAAGCTGCAACATTCATCAGCCAATCAAGTGTCAGATTTCTTCTCATAACAAAATAATAAATAAATCAGTCAATCAATCAATCAATCAATCAATCAACCATTAAAATAATTAAATCAATACTTCAAATAAATCAATAAAATTATTAATCAGGGGCGGATCGCATAATTTTTAAGGGGGTGTTTCCAAATTCCTGTTAGGGACAATTCCACGACAGGCGACAGGTGGAATGCCCCCCCCCCCCCCCCCCCCCCGAAAAATGTTGATAAAAACAAAGAAAATTGAGCAATCTGGTGCAATCTCAACAATGAAACTCCCCCCAAAAACACCTTCCAAAAAGTACATTTAAGAAGACAAATTTGGAGTAAAATAAAGACAATTGTCCGGTCTGGTGCAACCTGAGCAAGGAAATTACCCAACTACTTTCCAAAACCATCACTAAGAAGACAAAGGCCGGCTCCTAGGGGAGTCCGGGGGCATGCTCCCCCGGAATTTTTTTGATAAAAATCAAGGAAAATGGAGCAATCTGGTGCAATCTAAGCCATCAGTTTTTCTTTGTTTTCAAATTTTATTTTCTCATTCTTTTTTCTTAGGCTAGGGGGGGTTCCAGAAACCCCCCCCCCTGGATCCGCCCCTGCTAATGCAATAAAATAAATCAATACAATAAAAAAAAAGTTGATAGTAAATACCTAGGGCAGTTCAAGGCAAAACGCTAAAGGTTGTTGCACACCACAGAAAACGGTCTGAGCCAAGCTGCTCATGTCAGTCCAATGGCCACTCAGTGACGCACAACGCCATTAACACTAACTTGCCTGGCACAATTCTGGCATGCCCGCCTACTCTCACCAAATCCTAGCGTTTCTAGCGGCGAGAATTGCCCACGGAATGCTACTTCCTCGCCCCACTTGCTTCACTTGCCAATTCTCGCATCAAAGAAATAGGGGACTGTGTTTTCTCCCGACACACTGCTGCCAGAACACCTTTCCAAAAGCCAGATTTCTGGCTGCAGGCACAGCTGCATGGACCCTGCAATGAATGTCCTGGGAACAGTCAAGCTGGCACTCACCTCTCTCTGAAGTTTCCTCTTTTCCTGTTTCAACTCATCCTCCAGCCCCTCTGCCCGCTCCGCTTCTCCCTTGTAGCGTTTGACTTGGGTTTCCAGTCTGCCCACCTGCACATCACCGCCCTCACAATCAAAGTCATCATTTCAGAAGCAAGGGACACCGATTTTTTATTTTTTTTAAACCCGACATACTGTACATCTCTCAGACATGATCTCACAGACACCAACACACTGATAGACACACATACATCTATCTCTCTCTGACTTCTTTGTTGTTTAATTAATGTTCGTTTGTTTTTATTTCTTTCTTTGCTTTTTGAGTCACTTGAGAAAAAGTGACTCTATGTAATCGGTCAGTGTTAGTCTGTCCGGCCGGCCGTCCGTAGACACCACCTTAACGTTGGACTTTTCTCGGAAACTATCAAAGCGATCGGGCTCATATTTTGTTTAGTCGTGACCTCCAATGACCTCTACACTTTAACGATGGTTTCGTTGACCTTTGACCTTTTTCAAGGTCACAGGTCAGCGTCAAAGGAAAAATTAGACATTTTATATCTTTGACAAAGTTCATCGGATGTGATTGAAACTTTGTAGGATTATTCTTTACATCAAAGTATTTACATCTGTAGCCTTTTACGAACGTTATCAGAAAAACAAGGGAGATAACTAGCCTTTTCTGTTCGGCAACACACAACTTAACGTTGGGCTTTTCTCGGAAACTATAAAAGTGACCGGGCTCAAATTTTATGTGAACGTGACTCATTGTGTTGTGAATAGCAATTTCTTCCTGTCCATCTGATGCCTCATATAATATTCAGAACTGCGAAAGTGACTCGATCGAGCGTTTGCTCTTCTTGTTTGTTTGTTGTTATTGTTGTTTTGTTTGTTTGTTTTTTGTGCATTTATGTGTGAATGTTTGATCGTTTGTTGCTGTTGTTCTTTATTGTGTGGTCTTTCCAACTCTCTCTCTCTCTCTCTCTCTCTCTCTCTCTCTCTCTCTCTCTCTCTCTCTCTCTCTCTCTCTCTCTCTCTCTCTCTCTCTCTCTCTCTCTCTCTCTCTCTCTCTCTCTCTCTCTCTCTCTCTCTCTCTCTCTCTCTCTCTCTCTCTCTCTCTCTCTCTCTCTCTCTCTCTCTCTCTCTCTCTCTGAATCACAAACACTTACCATGCCTTCTAATGTTGCTATATCTTGCTCAGCTTTTTGTAACTTAAACTTGTAATCATGGATTTGTTTACTGGCTTCTCCTGCAAAAGAAAAGGAACAAAACATTGAAGTGACTTGATTCAGGCTAAAAAAATTCAGTGTGATTTAAATTGTCAGTATTCTTAGAACTTATCTTACATTCCAACACAGCACTGCTAGTCTGTCTGCAATAAACATCCAACTAATAAAGGGAAATAGGCAATCTAAATATACACAACAGCTAGTGAAAGTTACATGGAATCAGTCTCCTGGCACCTGAGAAAAAGGTTGAATTTAACAAACGACTCTCATCCTCAATAAATGCAAAATCAAAAGTCTGCATCAAAATCAAGTTTACATTTACCTTTAGTAGAATGGGGGCTGTGTAAATGCATACTGTTTTTGTCATGCCAAACAAACTGCAATAATAGACTCATAGAAAAGGTATTCCTGTTGTGTCTTGATCAAAATCATTTGCTATTTTACTGCAAGGCTCTTGCCACTTACTTTGAATTTCGTATAGCTGCATTTCTGGTCCGTTGACTGTTGGCACCTGGGGGTTGTCGGACTTTTTCTCCCGGGACTGTTCGTCTATAGAATTTTCTAACCTGTTGATCTGAAAAAAATGACCGAAAACAATTGTACAGCAGTGAAACATCTATTTTGAGACTTCAGCGAATCTGAAAAACTTGGTCTGGTAAACAAGGGGGTCATATAGATAATGAAGGTTAATTTAAAGATATATTGTCTAAGCCGCCATTTTGGAGAGTTTTCTGACGATTTGGACCTTAAAAAGTTTAAGGGACCTTCGCTGTACTGTAATTTAGAAACACCTGCAATGATTTGCTCAAAACGGCTCCGAAACAGTGCCAAAACGCTTCGCGCAACAGAAACAGACACAATGTCGGTTGGAGAATATCAAGGTCTGCAATGACTACCAAACACAGCATTCAGAATGCTCACACACTAATTGTAAGACCTTCCTTGTGTGTGTTGTCATCTATTCAACTCCCAAAATGAACTCTGTAGCTCTCGGCTCAATTTCAGATCTGTATTTCTAGGAATAGTACATGAAATACTCAGGGTCGAAAGGTAGGACGAAAATTGTGACTCGCTCAAAGAACATCCCAATAAAAATTACAGTCTGGGATTCCTAGTCAAAACACATCCGTTTTCAATTTGAGTAACTCAGCGCTCAAACATTTATTTTAAGGTATTCCTGGTGTGTGGTTTGTTTGTTTGTTTGCTTAACGCCCAGTCCACCACGAAGGGTGATATCAGGGTGGCTGGTGTGTGGTCCCATAATTACAACCCCATACCTGAACTGTATAGCTCTTGGGGCGATTTGAGACCGTTTTTTTTGTTTGATATAATTTCTTTAAAGACCTTACAAAGAAACAATCTCAAGAAACAAGAAATGATTGAATGCAGCAAAAAATGTCCACTCTGTGCAGAACACACTCATGATGTTGATGTTTGGAATGTGTTACAGTGGAAAAATTCTCTCATTCCGTGCAAAGCCTGGGACAGATCGGTGATGGTCGACTTGATCATTCACACACCAAGGAAAGTTCATTTAACATAAAAATCTGCACCATAAGTATGAATTTACCAAAAAGGGAATGAATATTAGGAAAACAGTTACTCACTTCTTCAACTAATTTCTTTTTCTCTGCCGCTAAAGCCTTGACTTTGTCATCTGCAATCACAAGAAAACAAAATATTATGAGTTTTTGTGTGTAATATAAGCAGCACAATTTTCAGAACTGTGGCAACATAACAACAATTTTTAGCATACATTTGCACGAGCATATTCCGCAAAATGTCTTCATTCAAGTCAAAATATTGGGAAAATAATTATTCATTCCGCCCTCCTGTTCACATTTAACACTAAATGGCCAAATCATGCACCAATAGCAAACAAAAACAAAACAAACGAACTTAACCCATATAACACAAAGCAATGAGAAAACAACATTCCCAAAAATAAATCAATTCCATCTGAACAACATGCACTTGTACCATGTAGAAAATGTACCATTAAGCCCTCAAAAATACTTCTTTCTAATAACAGCAAAATATTTACAACACACACACACACACACACACACACACAAAGCAACAAAATATGTACAGATACAAATTCAGAGAAAGTCACTAGCAGATGGACAGAACAGACAGGGAACAGTTAAAATTTCACTTTTCAACAAGGATTCAGCAAGGGGAAGACAACCAATGCCAAACAGACCATAAAGTCATGCCATTTACAAAAAGTGCCTGCTCTCCCTTTAGCTACACAACCCTCATTAGGCAACGCCTGCCGGCTACTTGTCATAAACACATTACACTGTGAATGTCACACCAGGTGGCTTTTATTACGACTCTTCATAACACGGAAACATGTCATCTTGCCTTAGTGTCATGTCAATTTTTAATTCACTGGTCTTCTTCCCCAACTCCCTAAGACTTCCCACCCTCCAGGACATCTGTCACAAATAGCCAACAGCACTAAATACCTGTGGCGTCGAATAGCTATGTGTTTGTGTGCGGTTTAACATACATGAATTTGCATGCACTCACACTCGCAACTGTTCATACCGTTGAAACCCCCTTTTAAGACCTCCAAAAATCTGAAGAAATCGAGTCTTAAAAAGGAGGGAGTCTTAGAATGGGGATAAATTTACAGATGGTATGAAGAGAAAACCCAAATAAATTAACGTCTTAAAAGGGGAGAAGTCTTAAATTGGGGGGTATCAAAAGAAAGGGGGGGGGGGGGGGGGGCTTCCACTGTACACAAACAGTCCTTTCGATATCTTCTCTCCATTTCTCTTTTATACTCGGAACGTTACACAAGAGTGGAGCAGGCATTATGGCAGTTAAAAAGGTGGCAACCAAAACAAGGTGCATGCATGCATGACAGTTTTATGTGTCGGGTAGTCGATGGGCCAGAACACTCTTGACACATTAAATTGATGGTCGACTCATACAATGGCTGAGGCTCTTTTCAAGATTGCTTCTTTGTGCACGGAAGTCTTTTCAGTCTGTACAAAACACATCTCATCTTGTGTTACAGAGGAAAATATCTCAACATACTGCGTTTGAGACAAGCAGATGAAAAGGACAAAGGAAACTTGTCTGGATTTTTCTCTAGTTTATCCTTATTCTTTCATGCTGTATTCTTGGTGTTAGTGTTCACATTGCCTGCTTACAGTTATAGTTGAACCCAGCTGTCAACATTTCACTCAACATTTTCTTCTCCATTATAAAAGCAACAACCTTTGTATGATTCTTTGTTTTCTGATTTTTTTTTTCTTTCAAGAGAATGAGATGATGAAAGCGACAAATCAAACTTGTCTTATGGTCTTTCTTGAGTTTTTTTTACAATTACACAGCCTTACACTACAGATTCAGTTCTGAACTTTTTATCTGAAGCGTTCTTTTTCACTGCAAAGGCAATACCAGTATTCTTTTTAAATTTTTTGTTTGTTTTAAAGGCCGGAGATGCTCTTCAGCAATGTATGACAGCAAAGAGTGCTGTCTGTGTGCATTTTTCCCACTGATAATTTTACTGTCCTAGCATCTATGTCAGTTTTGATTTAATGTTGTCTGACTGTGAGGAAAAGTTAAAGCCATACATGAGACAAACAGCGCAAGTTGTGTAATGGGCGTGGCTACTCTACTGTGACGCAAGTGCCTGTGGGTGATTCAGAAGGAGCCTGGATGCAACATGTGCACAACAGCTGTAACCGGCTATATCATTAACTCTCACAAGATGTGAAACAGACACAAACACTCACACACACACACACACAGACACGAACATTGAGGGATAAAACAAATAGGGAACATTAAGACAGCTAATGTGGTGCTGTAAATAGATACAACTTAAACCTATCTCTCTCTCTTCCCCCCCCCCCCCCCCTCTCTCTCTCTCTCCACAGGTGCTAAAACAAAGCAGAAAGGGGGCGGAAGTACTGTTAGAACAAAGGCAGATGACATGTTAAGGCTGTGGGCTGTGATGAGGTCCTGTGAAAAAGGACAATAAGATACATCTTCCTGTTTCACTTCCCACTTCCTATTCCCTGTGTGTGTGTGTGTGTGTGTGTGTGTGTGTGTGTGTGTGTGTGTGTGTGTGTGTGTGTGTGTGTGTGTGTGTGTGTGTGAGTGTATGAGTGTGTGTGTGAGAGTGAGTGTGTGTGTGTTTGTGCGTTTCTGTGTCTGTATGTGCATGCGAGTGTAATTGTGTGCATGCATATTGTGAGTGGTTAAGTGCGCATGTGCATGTCTGTGTGTTTGTCTGTGTTTGTTTGCGCATTTCTGTGTGTGTATGTTTCTGTTTTGCTCAAACAACCATGTCAATTTCAAAGCAAACTCATCCGATAAGAGTGGCGTCAAAATTCTTCATGAAATATATTTCCTCCTAATGTTTTTATGACTGGCAGAGAACGTTGGTTATTGGTTCTGCTCCTTCTAAAATATAATTCCAACCATATGCAGCTCTGAACCTAACCTTTTCGCACCTAAAGATTGAGGCAACACAGTAACACTGAGGGGGGAAGCGGAGCAGTTTGCTCTTTGTGGGATTGTAAATCATATATCTGTCTGCCAAGTTCCTTTCAAGGCCAACCCAGTACATACAAGCTGTACAAACACCACAGCAAGAAGTGAGCTATGGCTGCACAAAAGATCATTCTGTGACTTAATGCAAGAAGCCGTTAACCAAAATCCATGTTGCACTTTTTGTGTATTCTTCTGCAATGTATTTTTTTAAGGCCCACAGATATAATGTTAAATCAAGCGTATTGTCTAATGTAACTTTGAAAGGGTGCACAGCACTGGGAAACTGATCAACCTGCTCTGCGGAGGCATTGAAAATCAATTTTTCATTTCCAATGTGAGTTTATAAACAATTGATCCCAGCCTCAATTAGCTACTCAATTTGCTATTCAGCTCTCACAAATCTTGTTTTGAGAATTGGCACAATGTTAATGTTTGTAAGGCCAAAGAACCAAAACAAAAAGAAATTCAAGTTGGGACGGAGAGGGGAAGAGTTTAATTGGATGTGTGTGTGCGTGTGCGTGTGCGTGTGTGTGTGTATGTGTGTGAGCGTGCGTGTGTTTCTGCGCGTTTGTGCATGTGAGTGCATGCATGCACATGCCTGCTTGAGTGAACACATCTGAATCCTTGGAAAGAGAGAAGGTGAGAGACAGAGAATGAGCCAGCCAGAGCAACAAGAGAAAGAGCTTTACAAAACTCCAGACACTAATGACTTCATCGGTCTGTATCCATTAGACTTGTACTTGTAGCTACAGGCAAACAGCATGTTCCACATCACTGGCCAGCTGACAGATAATAATTAGCTTCAGGTGAGTGTAAACACCTTCATCATCATTCACCTTGACAGTGACACACCCACAGCTAACTCATCAATGGGCATGCATTATCAACAAAGGTAAAGGCTCATCTTTGGACTGCCTTGGAGGTGACTTGTATATATTCGTGAACAAGTGTGTGTGTGTGTGTGTGTGTGTGTGTGTGTGTGTGTGTGTGTGTGTGTGTGTGTGTGTGTGTGTGTGTGTGTGTCACTGTGTGTGTGCGCGTTTTGATTGTGTGTGGGAGTGAACAGGATACTCTTACTCAGCAAAAGGGAGACAGACAACACACACACACACCACAAATTCTAACCCAACAAAACAGTAAATCAGGCACAGAAGCTAAGTCCATTCCTAACCCTCAACACCTTCCTTTTGAGCCAACAGATATCAGCACGTCTGTCGATCAGATCATCTCGGCCACTATGACAGCTACAGGTGAGAGCCTGGCCACCAAACCCTCTCCAGGCTAAATTAGGGATATGATAGGACCAATAAACATCATAGTTTCTGTACATCGTTTTAAGAAGCCTAAGTCAGCTTGGGGGCAACACGCGGGTCAGATGTCAAGTATGTTTGCTTTCATATCTATCATGTTTCTCAGGCCCGGTGGATGTTTGTATCATATCTATCAAGTTTCTACCCTGCGTCAGACCCCTTGTAGAGATATACACTGAATCACTGACAGCAGGAATGTTTCTGCTACCCTTCCAATCCACCGTCCTTGTTGTTACTTGTGAAACACACTATCATATTAATCCTTGTGTTGGTGAAGATGAGCCAAAAAATGTCTTGCTATGACTCAGTGAGTGTTTGCTGCACATATTTTTGTTCTGCTACGGAAAAATATCGTGAGTAGAATCCAGACAAGTGAAATAGAAAAACTAGACCCGTTAAAGAAACAATTAGAAACAAACATTAACGTACACACACACACACACACACACACACACACACACACACACACACACACAGAACAATGACTGAATCAGATTGAAAATAAAAATAAATCTTCAAAATATCGTACAACAGCCACGAATCTCTCTCCCTTCCCTCCGACACACATGCACTTTCTCCAAAAGCACTTGTGAACATGTGTAATAGGAACATTTAAGTGCTTGAGATTACATTGACATTCACCACTCTTGCTCTGCTTTCATATTTTACGAGTGAAGATAGATTATCTAGATGTGTCATTCTAATGTTATTTTTGGTGTGTCATTTTTTATGTATATTATATATGCAATTCATAATGTATGCACGTTTTTTTTTTTACAGTTGCTAATAGTTATATAATAGTTGCACGGCTGAGAATACTTCATGGCTGATCTGCTCGAAAGATTAAGGAATAAAGCTCCCATTTGACAATTGCCACTCAAAATCTTTGCCTCTGAATGTCATAATAAGTCCTTGGTAACACTAACAATACTGAAGCAATTTTGTGTGAAGTCTGGCGGCGGAATGAAGTTCAGGGGTGTGGATGTTGCAGTGAGTGCTGGGACGGAGCGGCGTGGGAGCATACTGGGAGAAGAAAAAAGCGTCGGGACAAGCAAAAACAAACAAAAATAATAAAATAAATACATAGAAAAGAAGAGAAATTAAAAAAAAATTATTAAAAAAAAAAAAGTTTTAACAAAAATAAAATAAATAAAGACATTTTGTGTGAAAGATAAGGAAAGAGACACAGTTGCATGGGTGGGACTGAAAACTGTCATGACTCCTTAACCTCAACCGAACC
The DNA here is from genome assembly GCF_037325665.1 of Littorina saxatilis. Taxonomy (NCBI): domain Eukaryota; kingdom Metazoa; phylum Mollusca; class Gastropoda; order Littorinimorpha; family Littorinidae; genus Littorina; species Littorina saxatilis. Next base: position 40,077,162 of record NC_090256.1, read on the forward strand.
ACACAAAAACAAAACAAACAAGAGAACACAAAAAAGAGAGCACAAAAAAGAGCCAGAAAAAAGGGCCACAAAAAAGAGGCCATAATTGAATCAGATTTCCGGCATATACCGGAAGAATCCCACCCATGCAGTTGAAAAAGAGACTGTGAGTGTGACACAGAGACACACTGAGACATGAGACATTAGATGAAAAGAAAATTAAGAAACACACAAGTTAGATAAAAAAAAAATAGCATAAGAGTAGCTAATGTTCATTATGCACAGACAAGTCATATCTTCATGGAAAGCACAAAACGAAATGCGGCAAATCATGCATCTGCTGGTGCACATTTATATCTATCACACAAAGTTCCTTAAACAATCAGAATGTAAGCTGCATAAGTAACTAGAAATACTACAAGAGGGGGAGACAGGGAAAACAAAGGCAGCGCATGCAAACGTGATGGTATTTGATTTATGTTTCACACGCAAAATGACATGCCTTTGATCTAATCCAACGAAAAGGGGTACACAACAAACATATAAAACTGGTTCAAGTCAAGATGCACAACATGATGTTATGCATCAGAAAGATGAAAAAAGCCACAAAAGCTCACTGTGTTTGAGAGTTCTGATGCTAACTACACAACAAAGGTAGGGTTGGGTTGGAAGGGAATTACTGAAGAAGGTGGTTGGAGAAAAATAAGCCAGTGGGTTCTTGAGGCAACTGTTCCATGATGCATCATTCAACAACCATGCAGAACATAACAGCCGTTTATAACCCATAAATCAAGCTGCAAAAGCCATGCAGTAAATAAAGCCACCAAAATAAAAACAAAATTCAAGTTTACATCTGCAGAAAAATTACATGGATTGTACTGCATTGCTTCCGGCAAAGATATCCCCAAGAGTTAAACTTTCTCTCTATGCAAAGCACATACAAAATGTAGGCAAAATAACATTAACAATCTGAAAAAAAAGCACAAAAAAGAGAGCTTTTGGAATGTGTATCTTGCAGACACAGTCTAAATACTCAATGGGGAAAAGAGGTCAAACTTTTTTGTTTCTGAAATTGTTTAATAAGCAGAAAAAAACTTGTTAGAAATACTAACACCACAGTCAGGCAGAGATATGTATAGTTATTCCAAAGAAAGCATAGAGGTGAGTATTAATATTTCAGAGAAAGCATTTGGTTAACTCACCATTCAACTCTCCTTCTTCAAAGATATAATGTCACACTCCCACAAGTACTAACTTTAACTCCAATTGTCTCAGATCCACAAATGAACAACGAAACAAACAGGTTTATCAACTCCAAGAGTTTTATTGTTACACTGGCAAACTACCCTAATTACAACACATACAAATATTTGTATAATATAAAAAGCAGCCAAAAAGAGAAATTAGGGTTGCATATAAAATCACAGCAAAAAGTGCTGTTTTTTTCCTCTCCATATAGATTGCAATTAAGAGCAAGCACCTGTAAAGAATAACCAATTACCTGTACAACTTTCTGTAAAATCACATGGTTTGCTAATAAGTGTTTGCTCATGATGAAAAAACTCTGTGACACTTTGTCATCATTTAACCTAGGAAGCTGTCATCGATACATTAGATTGGTATGAAATCAATTAAAGCAATTGACCAAACAACACAAAAATGAAACAAAATTCATTCAACGGATGTCATTTCCAAACCACACCACTTCTATAAAAACACATGCTGACTTGCAAACATTCTGGACAGTATTGCATTGAAACATTAAGACATATGGTCAAACCAAAATACTAACAAAATAAAAACAATTAAAAAGCAACTTCATGCACATAAAACCCAATTCTCTGGTCAAAACAGGTACACTTGTGAATTAGAAGATCAATTAATCAATCCTTTGAGTTACATGTATTTCTATTGCAGAACAAGAAAACACATGCAGCCCCCCCCCCCCCCCCCCCCCCCCCACCACCAAATAATTTTTTTTTTTTTTAAAGAAGAAATGATACAAAGGAATTCTCTTGAACCTCCTAAAAGCAACTTTGTAGATGTACATAAGCTCTCTTACAGTTTTGAAATTTTATTTTGATATTGAATTTATTACACTGATTTCATTTCAGAAAAAAAAAAGTTCTACAATGACTTTTTATCTCTGGGTACACATACATATAATTCTGCAAAGAGATCAGGCTTATATGTTCTGTGACATTTTCTACATCCCCTTCGGATTCCTCAGTAAACACAACATTGTAAACTCTCTTGCTTTAAATTATTAATCAATATCTTTCTTTAAAACTCATTTAAAAAAAACTGCCTATGTCCATACTGAGCACAAACTGTCTAAAATTGCTATATTTTGCATGTTTCTTTGAACCATTTGAAACAAACATTACTTCTTTTTATTCTGTTTGCACTATGTATATATTTATTTGCATCAACCTGAAGCTTACATTCAACAATGCTTGAATTTCCTCATATTGCTGATGTTAATTCACTCTCTTTGATAAATGCCTGCAGGCGTGAACTTTTTATATCTAAGTCATTTTATGATGAAATTTACACGTGGTTATGTTACACTGTGCCAGTTAACATCCTGTGTTGTTAAGTGTATGGCTGACAAAATAAGAGTTTTGGGTTTTCTTTGTACATGTAAATTTATTCACGTCATTGAATAAATATTTGCCATGTTCTTCCGTGTTGCGTTTGATTTAAAGTAACCACCAAGTCTGCGTCTCAATCAGTGTATTCTGGAACTATGTGTAACATTAAAAAAAGTCTGATCTTCAACTACTATCAAACTTTCAGCTATGCAGACCAATTCCACAGCACCACAATCAAATCTGTTGAGTCAACTCAGACACTGCTTACAGATAAAATCCATACAGCTTCTTTTGTATGTTGCAACAAGACTCTTCTACTTTACAAATTTGAGTTTAACAATGCAAAATTATATTGGTTAGCTGCAGTAATGTGATTATCTGTATAAAAGATCACTAATGTTATGAAATGCTTGAGTGTCTTACCAGCTACTAACTTATGTTGCAAATTTGTTTGGTTATAACTTATAGTCAACATACATATAACAACTTCTAGCATCATAATTCAAGCTTGTTTCTGACCCAAAATGCTCAAATTTTTGTGACTCTGGAGCAAAATCTGACAAGATGTCTACACAGTGCTCAAATAATTACTCAATCACCCATTACAATTAGTGTGAATATAGGTAAGAAAAGTATATCCACCAGTACATTTAGAATAATAAATGAAATTATGACTAAAGTCATTATGCAAGTCAGCCTGTTAACAAACAACAAATGTTAAACATTGTAATATTAGCAGGAAAAAAATCACTCACTTTACAATTCACACTCAAAATCCACAAAATGTCCATTATGACTCTTCAGGAAAAAAAACCACATGTTGACATAAAAAATCCTCATCATGCCACATTAACAAAACACCATGCAAGAACTGCAGAAAAAAAATGCAGTCTCTGTTTCATTACCTGTACAGAAACACTAAAAAGGTTGATCTTTCCCAAAACTTCCTAAAGGTGTAGCCACAAGCCAGGTAAGAGACACTTCATAATCGAAACGCCTTTATGATTGATTTGTATTGCTTTCTCACTTGGCTATAACTATACAGACATGAAAGAGTAGGCGAAAGACAAATTTAGAAACAAAAGAAGTAAAACTAAATTCAAATGGAACCGGAGAAGCATAGGGTGGGAGAGGGGGAATAGGGGAAGGGGAGGAGGAGATCAATCAATCAATATGAGGCTTATATCGCGCGTATTCCGTGGGTACAGTTCTAAGCGCAGGGTTTTATTTTTTTTATTTTATCTTTTATGCAATTTATATCGCGCACATATTCAAGGTGCAGGGATTTATTTATGCCGTGTGAGATGGAATTTTTTTACACAATACATCACGCATTCACATCGGCCAGCAGATCGCAGCCATTTCGGCGCATATCCTACTTTTCACGGCCTATTATTCGAAGTCACACGGGTATTTTGGTGGACATTTTTATCTATGCCTATACAATTTTGCCAGGAAAGACCCTTTTGTCAATCGTGGGATCTTTAACATGCACACCCCAATGTAGTGTACAACGAAGGGACCTCGGTTTTTCGTCTCATCCGAAAGACTTGCACTTGAACCCACCACCTAGGTTAGGAAAGGGGGGAGAAAATTGCTAACGCCCTGACCCAGGGTCGAACTCGCAACCTCTCGCTTCCGAGCGCAAGTGCGTTACCATTCGGCCATCAGATAGACAGTTACTAAATGCACTTGGAACTGAGAAGGTATGCAAAAGGAACAAGTTGTAAAAATGCATGAACCCCTCAAGAGTTACTTCTTTATTAAATTTAAAGGTCACATACTGGCCACTGCTTCAAAGCAGCGCGATAGTGACTGAACTCAACAATTCCATAGATATAGGTAAATATCACAGGCCAAGAAATGGATTAAGAGAAAGACTTTTGCAGGGGTTAAGGCTGGGAGTTGAGAACAGGAGGATAAATGCGCAGAACACTAAGAGGCTGGCAGAAAACTAGGGAAGAAAGGCAAACGTTGAATCACTTGAAGTGTCTTGATTAAATACAACTTTTATATTCCTCTAATGGTTAACCTATAGATAACACCTACCAGTAACAGTGTCCATTTCGCCACAGGAATAAGAAAGTTGTTTCGTATGTGTACTATAGTCTGAGCAATAGAGAAGAAATTCTTACACATTCAACATGTTCAAAAATAACCATAACAGGAATGTTGACAAGTATCATTGTTTATTGTGAGCCTTTACACTGAATTCAGCACCAGGGTGTAGACCAGATTTGCGTTTTTCAGTAAATATGCATTAAGTATAAAGAAAACAAGCTTTACTTCTCTTATAATTACAACAGTAAATTTATTATAAATTATGATTGAACTTCGGTTACAGTCTTGATGTAGCAATGTGTATATATTACAGCGGAGTATTAACAATCAAATTTGCTTAACAAAACAAAGGACATTTGTGTTCAAGTGGTTTAAATAAACCTCTTTTTCCATGATCACTTTCATAGCTCTGTTTGTAAAAGTGTCTATTAGCTGTGGCAACGTGACTGTCCAATCAAATCATCTTGTATCTAATAAAACCTAGCGGAACCCCTGGTTTTATTTGCATTAAATGTCACAGACTAAGAAAGTCACAGTTAGTCTAAGGCTTCACCCTATTACTGTTGGGTTTGTTTTTTCATAGGACCTGGGTGTAAAAGATCATTGAGTTTTATATTGTTCAAGCAATTTTTAAAACATCCAGATCATTTGCATAGACAAGCTTATTAATATTAATGAGATTCTTAAAAATATCCTTTTTCAAATATTCAACAAAGTTCTTTATGAGGAAATTATTCTTTATTAAACTCCAGCCATTTTAATTGTAAAAATATCAACACTATTAATTTATTTGATAAAACTTGATTTTAAAACTTCTGTCCAGACAGTGTCACTATTTTTTGTTTTGATTCTACCCAAAAAATGAAATCCTGCAAAGCTACAAATACATTCACAAACTGTGAAATTGTTTAAGTATAAGCGATACACAAAAAAGTCTGACGAAGACTTCTGACAAAGATATGGCAAGATCATAAGCTGGATAACAATGTACAAAAGAACAATCAAATTTAAAACATATCACTCAAGAGCACACCTGTAAGCTTATGTTGATGACTAATCCGATGCAGAGATTGCATGTATGCCGCACTATACAGTGGAATACCCCCTTAAGATCTCCACAAATCAGAATAAATCAGGTCTTGCAAGGGAGGGAGTCTTAAAATCGAGGTAAGATTACAAACGCTTTATACAGACACTAACTGACCAAGAATCCCAAACAAGTTGACTGCTAACGTTCGCAACTCAAGAACAAAAAGAACAAGAAAGATAGGTTTACGGAACGTTTACTTGTGAACAAAATTCTTGTTTCGTCTTGTCTATAATAAAGTGTTTCATAAACATACCTTTTTTACATTTAGTCAAGTTTTGACTAAATGTTTTAACGTAGAGGGGGAATCGAGACGAGGGTCGTGGTGTATGTGCGTGCGTGCGTGTGTGTGTGTGTGTCTGTGTGTGTGTGTAGAGCGATTCAGACTAAACTACTGGACCGATCTTTATGAAATTTGACATGAGAGTTTCTGGGTATGAAATCCCCAGACGTTTTTTTCATTTTTTTGATAAATGTCTTTGATGACGTCATATCCGGCTTTTCGTGAAAGTTGAGGCGGCACTGTCACGCCCTCATTTTTCAACCAAATTGGTTGAAATTTTGGTCAAGTAATCTTCGACGAAGCCCGGACTTCGGTATTGCATTTCAGCTTGGTGGCTTAAAAATTAATTAATGACTTTGGTCATTAAAAATCGGAAAATTGTAAAAAAAAATAAAAATTTATAAAACGATCCAAATTTACGTTCATCTTATTCTCCATCATTTTCTGATTCCAAAAACATATAAATATGTTATATTTGGATTAAAAACAAGCTCTGAAAATTAAATATATAAAAATTATTATCAAAATTAAATTGTCGAAATCAATTTAAAAACACTTTCATCTCATTCCTTGTCGGTTCCTGATTCCAAAAACATATAGATATGATATGTTTGGATTAAAAACACGCTCAGAAAGTTAAAAAGAATAGAGATAAAGAAAAGCGTGCTATCCTTCTTAGCGCAACTACTACCCCGCTCTTCTTGTCAATTTCACTGCCTTTGCCATGAGCGGTGGACTGACGATGCTACAAGTATACGGTCTTGCTGAAAAATGGCATTGCGTTCAGTTTCATTCTGTGAGTTCGACAGCTACTTGACTAAATGTTGTATTTTCGCCTTACGCGACTTGTTTCTTAATTCTGGAAAACTAGAGTTTTAGAGAGGGATGAAGTTAGAGAGAGGTTCCACTACATCTTGCAAACACATCACTTGAAAAATGTTCTTGAGCCTTTTGTACTTGAACAGGGATGAACTTAGAGAGAGGTTCCATTGCATCTGGCAAACATCACTTAAAAATGTTCTTGAACCTTTTGAACTTGGACTTCTTGTGGGCATGCTTGTCCTTGGCCGAGGGACTGGCTGGACTGGCATCCTGTGAAGCCTGCAGCTTATCCAGCTTGGCTTCAAGGTCTAGTGACTCCCTGGACCCGACCACGCCCGGTGAGCCCCCTTCAGCCCCTGTAACCCCTCCGGCGCCAGAATCCCTGCTCTGCACACTGACTGTATCCTCCTGGACCCCCTCGCTCTCTTTGCCTTCTTGCAGCCCGGAGTCTCTGCTTCCAAAACTGGCGCCGTCCCCCTTGTTGGCCTCCAATTCCTTGTTGCTCATGCTCTCCTGCAGACCCGAATCTTTGCTGCCAAAGCTGACAGCGTCCCCTTCAAGGTCGTTTTTTTCTCCTTGACCTTTGTCCTTGCTCGCTTTGGGGCTGCCGTCTGTCAGAGCTTCGTCAATGTCGTCAAAATCATACCCATCATCGCCCAGGAGGGCTTCCGAGCCGTCAGACGTTCCACCCTCGCTGAGATCGCGGTTCTGTGGTTTTCTGTTGTCCAGCAAGGGTGACAGGGTGTCTGGTAAATCGTCTGAATTCTTTGCTGCACTTGTGTCTTTTTCTGTTTTGGATTCGGAATCCTCTGCATCATCAGCTATTTCTCCAACATTGGCTTCACCCGCTTTATCTGTAAAACCACCCTGTGTGGTTTCTGGTTGGGTTTCCTCAGGGGAAGATTCTTCAATCTCTGCTTCATTTTCCTTTTTGTCCTGGGCTTTTCCAGCTATGGTAGCTTCTTCAGTTCCCTCACCTGCCTTCTTTTCGTCCAAATCAGTCATCGACGCAGAAGCACTCGGAATATCGGATGTATCCATTGTTTCTTTGAGGTCACTCCCTGAAGACGGCTCTCCAGTGTCTTGCTCACCACTCTCATTCTCACCTCTCAGACTCTCTTCCTTTTCACATTCATCCGTGTCTACGACCATTGCACCCTCTCCCTTATTGCTAACATCATCAGATTCTTCATCACCTTTCTCAAAAGGCTTACTACTTGCAGAGTCAGAGGCCCCACCACCCAAGCTTGCGTTTGTGTCATCTTGTGAGCTTTGTTCATGTTGTGTGTCTGCAACCTTTTCTTCTACGCAAACATCAACATCGCTTCCACCCTTTTCTTCTGCGCTAACAGCAGCAACGCTTCCATCTACATTTTCATCAAGGTCATTCCCACCGCCCTCCTCAGCCCTGTCAGCGAGAGATGCCTCGGTCGTGTCATCATCCCCACCCTCAGTTTCTTTTTCTACACCTGTTCCTCTACCCTCAATGTCCTTTTCTGTAGCTTCCGTTTTGTTCTCCTTCGCCTCATCAGGCTGGTCTGTCTCAACAGTTTCACCGCTATTAATGTTTTCTACTCCACCGCCATCATTTTTTTCTTCGTTACCTACATCCTTTTCTCCTTCTGCATCCTTTCCCAGATTCCCCGACTTCTCTTCAGCTACCTCCACCTCATCTTTATCCTCCACCTCACCCCCTTTTTCACTACCTCCCCCTTCACCTCCGCCACTAGCCTCATCATCACCACCCTCGTCCACCTGTGACTGTAACACCCCTTCCTCAGCTACAGTGTCGGTGCAAGATTCCCCTGACTTGTCTTCAGCTCCCCCCACCACGTCTTTATCATCCATCTCACCCCGTTCTTCCCTTCCTTCCCCTACAACACTAGCCTTGTCATTGTCACCTTTGTCCACCTGTGACTCTGTCACCCCCTCCCCAGCTACAGCATCAGTGGAAGACTCCCCTGTGCTCACGCCCTCCACCACCTCAAACCGAGCGCCAGGGTCAAGAGGAGAAGGGAGGGGGGTGCTAACTGCATCATAAAATTCATCACCTCCATCTTCGTCTTCTGCGTCTGATTCTGGAGTGTCTACTCCCTGGCTGTGGCTACACCCTGTAATGATGACAGACGGGAGGTCAGACCCCTCACCTTGCAAATTTGCATCAGATTTTCCTGAGTTTTCGCGGTCTGTCCCTTCCTGTGTGTCATCGGTACAGCAACTGTTATCCTCATCATGCGACGTTGAAAGCATGCCAACTAAGACGCTCTCGTCTCCCGCGCCATCACTCCCCTGCACTTTCTCAGTTAACTCAGAACTGCTATCTTCATTTTTGACACCCGACGAGGCGTTCGGGGAATTTAGAGAACTATTTGCACCAGGGGAATGAGAGCCGGCATCAGAGACAGCACTGACCGTGTCAGTATCACCACCACCACCACCGTCCTTGCTAGCCAGGCAAGCGGAAGAGCCCACCAGGTCCACAGAGGAGCCCTCGAGCAGACTGACACCGTCCACGGAAGAGCCGTCTAAATCGTCGCTTCCAGCTCTGGGCTCTTCTGGTGCGGCCTGGCTGGCGGAAGGGAGGGTGGTGGTGGTGGTGGTGGGAAGGGGGTGAGTGGAGTGAGATGCAGAAGGAGGAGAAGAGGCAAGGCTGTGCGTACCTAGCGAGCCTTCCCGCCCTTTGTTCAGCAGGTCCAGGGATTCTGACGACAGCAGCAAGCCGCCTGTGCCGATGGGACCGTTGGACGACGGCGCTTCTTTGCTCCGCTCCAACGCCAGCTCGCCGTTCTCTGCTGCCACTATCACCAAGCCACTTTCCTGAACAGCAGAACAACCCTCTCTCACATTAACATTTGAACTTAATTGCACATACTGTACCATACCTTACTAATTGCCCGACACGATGTGGGTCATCAGATTGCACCCCAAGAATTAATATTTTATTAATATTCAAAAATTAATAATTGCACACACCAATCATTTACAGAACAGTCAGATATCGTGCACTTTTGGCATATCTGGTCAAAAGCAACAAAGGATATAATGTTGAACATACCGCTATCAATCTGTCTTTGTAGTCGTTCTGTTCCCTGAGTCCTTTCAGTTCCAATTTGACGGCCTGCAGCTCTCTCTTTGTCAGCTCCAGATCCTGCAAAACACAAATCATCAATGAATCAATAAAACCCAGACGAGGGGCCTGAAAAAAGGGGGCTCCAGTATATCCTTACTTTTGAGAGGGAACAAATCTCACCTGCAGCCCAAACTGGTAGGACTGTCCAGTCCATGATTTGCTTTCTACTAATTCTAGCATTTTCAGACAAGTGAAACATTACCAAATTCTAGAAATGACTGGTTACACAAACACAGAGGAACCCAACCTGTACTTGTCCTTGAACTCGAGCTGCAGCTCGGTGAAGCTCATACTCTTACCGGTGAAAGATTACCAGAAATGAATGAACAAACCCTGTGCTTGTCCTTGTACTCAAGGTGAAGCTCAGACTTCAACCGGTGAAAGATTACAGAAATTATTAGTTAACGCAAACACAATGGGATGAACGTACCCAGTACTTGTCCTCATACTCGCGCTGCAGCTCTGTGGGGCTCAGACTCTAACCGGTGAAATATTACCGTAAATAATTAGTTAACACAAACAAAAGACAGGGGAACCCACCCTGTTCTACATCGAAGCTCAGACCGGTGCAATATCACCAAAAATGATTGGCAAAGAAAGGCGTACAAACCCTATGCTTGTCCTTATACTCCCGCTGCAGCTCAGTGAATCCCTCGGCCTGCTCCTCCAGCTGGTCCTTGAGGAGCTCCAGGTTGTAGACAAGCGACTGCTTCTCGTTGTCCAGCTGGGCGCTGGTCATCATGGCCTGCTTGTACCGGTCCTCCAGCCCCCGCAGCTCCTTCTTCACGTCTCGCTCCTTGCTCGAAATGCTGTCCCCCCCGCCCTCGCTCGAGTCGTCGCTCCCCCGCCGTGACGACCCCGTGGAGGCCGCCGGCCGAATCTGTGCAGGCAAAATGCATAGCCTGATGAGAATCATGAGGAATACAACTCTTTCTTGATGAGAATCATGAGGAATACAACTCTTTCTTGATGAGAATCATGAGGAATACAACTTGAAAGCTCATCTGTAAGTATGAAATAAAAGAAGAATGTGTTAAAATGTGGTGAGGATCAACCCAATCTGAGCAATAAGCCCCCCCTCCCCCCCCCCCCCCCCCCCCCCCCCCTTAAAAGTTCCTAGTTTTGTGTTGCCCGACCGACCCACTTTTTTCTTCCAGACCCTAGAACATTTCTTTGACCCTTCCTAAAATGGTTTTTGTTAAAAAGAACAAAAATTGATGTTGCAGTCCATATTATTGATGCCTCACCGCCCTCAGTAAGAGTCAGAAGAATTCACAAGCATGTCTTAGATTGAAGACCATCTAAAGACCTACCCAGCCAACCACCCATATCCCTCAAAGTTTGTAACATATGGGTACAAGTCAAGGGAACATCTGAAGCCTGCAAGCAACAGCTGACAGTCAAACTCACCCTTGACGGCCCATCTGAAGTTGTGTTGCCATGCTTTTCCTTTTCCTCAACCTGAAAAAGTTAAATCAAACATGAAGATGTTCTCACCATATGTACCTTTCTGACAGAAGGCTACGTCAGCCCCTGTATAAATCCTGGGGCTAATCTATAGAAGTAACATTCCACAGAAGTTCAATTCCAAGAATTAAACTGTGTTTTAGTAGTACTGTACGTAGTACTACACAAAACAAGAATCAATCACACAAAAAATGATGAAGGAAAGTTATGATGGCATTCTTTTCGATCATCATTCGTCACTGCCGTCTTTGAATCAGTATACACTGTACAAGGTAAAGCATCAAACTAAAATTTCAAATCAGTTAGTCTTACCTATAAAACTGACAAGTTAAACTCCAAGAAGAACAACTACAAAGTGTAATGCACAAAAGAATGAATTAAAAATAAAGCATGGAGATAGTCATAATGACATGGTTTTCAGACAAACATTTCCTCATGGGCTACATTGGAATCACACCTTTAACCCTGCTGTAAAATGACAAGAGGGTAACAAAAGAGCAGGAAAAGGTAAAAGAAATGGCACGAATGAAGTAATTGAGAGTACCAGTTGAGATACTGCTATCATGGTGAATGGTAAAGTGCCATTGTGACACTCTCATTATAACATTTACAGCCTGAAGGTGGTTTCCTATTCCTAACATCTTCAGTCACAGCTCCAATATCAGTGGCTGAAAGGAGTCAACTACTAAATTAGTAAGGGATGAAAGCCCTGTATTTCCTTGAGGAAATTCCGAGGGGGAAAAATCCAATATAGAGTTTCAAACAGCATGGGCACCTCTTTTTAAGGCAAAGTCCTTACTGTGAATAAATGATTCAGCTCACAGTCACATGCACAATCTCAGATGTGGTCAAGCAATCACACTCAATAATCCCACCCCTCCACTTTGACACAATTACCAGATGTGGTCAGGCAATCACACTCAATAATCCCATCCTTCCGCTTTGACACAATTACCAGATGTGGTCAGGCAATCACACTCAATAATCCCATCCTTCCACTTTGACACAATTACCAACAAGAAGGGCAAAGCCCATACGACTCACATGCTTGACCTTTACATGACCTTGACCTTCAGCTAAACCTAGCAATGACATCATACACTAAGAACTGCTTTACACATTTTTCCACCAAAATACATGTGACCTTGACCAGGTCATCCAAGGTCATGCAACACAAAGCTGTTCATTCAAGACATAGGAAGTACAATGGTGCTTATTGGCTCTTTCTACCATGAGATATGGTCACTTTTAGTGGTTCACTACCTTATTTTGGTCACATTTCATAAGGGTCAAAGTGACCTTGACCTTGATCATATGTGACCAAATGTGTCTCATGATGAAAGCATAACATGTGCCCCACATAATTTTTAAGTTTGAAACAGTTATCTTCCATAGTTCAGGGTCAAGGTCACTTCAAAATATGTATACAATCCAACTTTGAAGAGCTCCTGTGACCTTGACCTTGAAGCAAGGTAAACCAAACTGGTATCAAACGATGGGGCTTACTTTGCCCTATATATCATATATAGGTGAGGTATTAAATCTCAAAAACTTCAGAGAAAATGGGAAAAATAGCTGTTTTTTAGACAACATTTATGGCCCTGCGACCTTGACCTTGAAGCAAGGTCAAGATGCTATGTATGTTTTTTGGGGCCTTGTCATCATACACCATCTTGCCAAATTTGGTACTGATAGACTGAATAGTGTCCAAGAAATATCCAACGTTAAAGTTTTCCGGACGGACGCCGGGACGGACGCCGGGACGGACGGACGGACGACTCGGGTGAGTACATAGACTCACTTTTGCTTCGCATGTGAGTCAAAAATCAACAGCCTGGGTGATTTCTGTGCAGGTTTGGGATTTCTTGATCAATACATTTTTTTTTTTTATCAATCTGCAAAATGGATTCATAAAAGAATCCCACTCTGCACAGGAACCGGTCAGACAGAATGTTGATTTTCAGTATGTGTCCATATAGAGCGGTGGTCTTATTTCTTGTAAAAGATTGGACATATATTTAAGACAGTGACTGTGCCTTTAAGTTCAACGCCAAATTAAACATATATTCTCATTGAGTGCCCGGGCCGGTCATGCAATATCATCAGCAACTGTAATATTAACAGCAGGAGCAGGTATGAACCTTTGCAATGATCGTAAAACGCTTTTGTTCTACTCACTTCTTTTTGTTGCCGCTCAATTTCTTTCATACGAATCTCTCTGGCCTCATTTCTGGCTGCTCGTTTGGCTGCCAGGCGGTTTTCAGCCTGAAAAAAGAAAATTACAATTCAATCAAAACATCAGTTTATTAGATTACAAATAACACAAACTTAACTAAACATTAATTAATTTTACTAAGGCCAACAAAAAAATTAGTATGTTTACGGTATCCCGACCGACCCTATATTTTCGCGCGACCCTAGACTTTTTTTTGGCATTTGGGGAAAACATAAAAAATTTTTTTTTTTTAAAAATTAAAAAAATTAAAAAAGAAAGTCTTTGTTTTTTGGCAAAATAACTTAAAACTATGGGTTTTTTGGAGAAAAATTTTTTTTTTGAAATCCCGACCTACAGACCCTATTTTTTTTGCCTATGTTACCGTAAACAGACTTTTTTTGTTTGTTTGCCTAAACACAGTACACGATCATATTCTAAGTCTAACGCTATAGCAACAGAACAAAATATAAATCATCTCAAAATGGAGAAGACCGGCCCTGAAATGTTACTTAAAGAAAATTCAACTGCACTGCATTTTCAATGTATTTTTAAAGTATTCATGATCTTCATCCATTTTGATGATTATTAAAAAAAAAAAAAAAATTTAAAAAGTGAAAAAAAATTATATGATTGTTATATGTCCATGCTTTTTACATTTAGTCAAGTTTTGACTAAATGTTTTAACATAGAGGGGGGAATCGAGACGAGGGTCGTGGTGTATGTGTGTGTGTCTGTCTGTCTGTGTGTGTGTGTAGAGCGATTCAGACTAAACTACTGGGCCGATCTTTATGAAATTTGACATGAGAGTTTCTGGGAATGATATCCCCGGACGTTTTTTTCATTTTTTCGATAAATACCTTTGATGACGTCATATCCGGCTTTTTGTAAAAGTTGAGGCGGCACTGTCACACCCTCATTTTTCAATCAAATTGATTGAAATTTTGGCAAAGCAATCTTCGACGAAGCCCGGGGTTTGGTATTGCATTTCAGCTTGGTGGCTTAAAAACTAATGAGTGAATTTGGTCATTAAAAATCGGAAACTTGTAAATTAAAATTATTTTTTTATTAAACGATCCAAAAACAATTTCATCTTATTCTTCGTCATTTTCTGATTCCAAAAACATACACATATGTTATGTTTGGATTAAAAACAAGCTCTGAAAATTAAAAAAATTAAAAATTATGATCAAAATTAAATTTCCGAAATCATTTTAAAAACTATTTCATCTTATTCCTTGTCAGTTCCTGATTCCAAAAACATATAGATATGATGTTTGGATTAAAAACACGCTCAGAAAGTTAAAACGAAGAGAGGTACAGTAAAGCGTGCTATGAAGCACAGCGCAATCGCTACCGCGCCAAACAGGCTCGTCACTTTCATTGCCTTTTGCACTAGCGGCGGACTACGTTCAGTTTCATTCTGTGAGTTCCACAGCTTGACTAAATGTAGTAATTTCGCCTTACGCGACTTGTTTGTTTTGTTTTACAAGATACATAACAAAGTCGGATCCTGTCAATGTCATCTTTTTGTTATTTCAGTCTTTTTATTATCACTCAGTCAATCAGGGAATCACGTCATTCACAAAGCGTGGAAAGCTATACAGTCCAGATTTGGGTACAGACAGAAATAGTGCAACAAAATTAAAAGATTATACAAATGAACAGGCCCTGGTTGATTTTGCTTTCTTTCTTTCTTTCTTTATTTGGTGTTTAACGTCGTTTTCAACCATTCAAGGTTATATCGCGACGGGGAAAGGGGGGAGATGGGATAGGGGAAAGGGGGGAGATGGGATAGAGCCACTTGTTAATTGTTTCTTGTTCACAAAAGCACTAATCAAAAAATTGCTCCAGGGGCTTGCAACGTAGTACAATATATGACCTTACTGGGAGAATGCAAGTTTCCAGTACAAAGGACTTAACATTTCTTACATACTGCTTGACTAAAATCTTTACAAACATTGACTATATTCTATACAAGAAACACTTAACAAGGGTAAAAGGAGAAACAGAACCATTAGTCGCCTCTTACGACATGCTGGGTAGCATCGGGTAAATTCTTTCTCGTCCCAACCAATATGGGACTCCCCCTAACCCGCGGGGGGTTTGATTTTGCTTGCAAAACCCGCTCCACAAGTCTATATTCTGGAAAAAATGACTTTTAAATGTGTGCTTCAAGTAGAAGAGGACCAGCTAGGTGACTGTAATAGATGTCAGTCGTAATTGAGTAATCAAGTAATAAAACAATTTCATATTGCTACTTATGACCTCATTTTGGGCTGGCTCGATCTATGCAGATGGCAAACATGTTATGAGTGTATATAATTCATCTAACCCAGAAACCCATAGGATTTGGGTCAATGCATTTCATAACCACGGAACGCATTAGACATGTAATGATTTATGACAATATGATTAATCGGTACAGCTGTTTCCGTCTCACTTCTCTCCACTTAATTAATTCCCTATCTAGAAGTCTAGTTCAAAGATCCTCTCAGGCTAAAATTAAAAGCAGAACTATACTTATGACAGTGCAACTAGTGAGTATAAACTAGGAAATCATTTAGGTTGGCTGAACAGTATAAATCAGGTATCTAAAACTGTGAATGTGATGCTTGATTCTTTTAAGTAAAACATTTTTAGACACAACCCAAACCCAGTGAATGAGGTAAAATTATAACTTCACCATTTCCGGGGCCATTTTAATAACTGATTTTTTGACGGACCCGTATCAGTGTATGACTAAAATTTCACAATTTATAGATTCTCAAACTCAAAACATGACCTTTTTTTTAAAATGACACAGACTGACTGCACAGCAAAGGGGAATGAAAACAAAACAAACAAGCAAGACAAAGTGGACAAACAAGAGCAAATCTAGGAACTGGGAGATAAAACTGGTTTGCAGAGCAGTGACTGCTAGCAGCAGAAGAACCATGCACACAACGAAGAGCAAGCAAAAGTCTTGTTTCTACCTATGTCAGAACAGGCAGTCATAGAGCTATCAGATTCAGTCTACATCAACGTTTGCACCACCAGTGCAAGGTATTTTTAGAGCCCAGTCCACAAGCAGGACGCTATTTATAACACTCACTTCCCCAGGTCTCAGTTACAGGAGGGAGTGGGTGTGTGGTGTACACTGTGCATACATACATGTACAGTGGAACCCTTCTTTTAAGGCTTCCAAAAATCTTGAAAAATCTGGTTTCACAAAGGAGGGAGTCTTAAAACGGATGAACATTTTCAATTTTACAGAGGCTATGAACAGAACATGAGAAAAATCAAGGTCAGAATTTACTCTTACAAAGGAGTAAGTCTAAATAAATCGGGGGTATGAAAAAAGGGGTTTCTCTGTATTATTCAAAGGGATTGTCTCCAGCAGCCAAGGTGGAAGAAAGGGCCCCCTACTCCATTCTCATAGTTTGTGATTGGCTTAAGGCTACCGGCCCAGTTTTATTGTTTCCTCAAACAAATTGAGGAATACACCTTGTAACACTGTTATAAACTTTACCATTCTTTCTTTATTTGGTGTTTAACGTCGTTTTCAACCACGAAGGTTATATCGCGACGAGGGAAAGGGGGAGATGGGATAGGGGAAAGGGGGGAGATGGGATAGAGCCACTTGTTTAGTGTTTCTTGTTCACAAAAGCACTAATCAAAAAATTGCTCCAGGGGCTTGCAACGTAGTACAATATATGACCTTACTGGGAGAATGCAAGTTTCCAGTACAAAGGACTAAACATTTCTTACATACTGCTTGACTAAAATCTTTACAAACATTGACTATATTCTATACAAGAACCACTTAACAAGGGTTAAAGGAGAAACAGAATCCGTTAGTCGCCTCATACGACATGCGGGGTGCAGAGAAATAAGGATGTGGAAAAGAAGACTTTTGGTAAGTTTGTTTGTTTGTTTGTTTATTTGTTGCTTAACGTCCAGCCGACTACGCAGAGCCATATCAGGACGAGGAAGGGGGGGATGAAGGGGGCCACTTGTCAAGCGATTCCTGTTTACAAATGCACTAACCCATTACTTGTGTCCCAGCAGGCTTTAGTAAAACTAAATTAATACCTACTGGAAGATTACCAGTTTCCAGTATGTTAAAATAGGCTTAACCTATCTACTGCTGGACTTACATCAGAACACTAACAGATTAAACTATACATGAATCGCGAGACAAGCGGCAAGAGAAGGGATTTTTGGAAAAAATACAGGTGAATGAGCAAGAAGGCAGAAAAAAGAAAAGAATTCATGAAGAAAAAGAGAGCATGACAGGAAAGAGGAACCAAAAATCTACCTAACAGCAAACTAGAAAGCTCCTGCGGTTCCAAAAACAGGAGGGGCCTTTAATTTCATAACCGCAGTGCCCCACTGCGGGACTTTTGGTAAGTGAAATAAAGGTGATGGAACCAGTCAGGTAGAAATAAGACAACAAGAAAAGAATTGGAAAACTGCAGGGAATAGTAGGGAGAGTTTTCTTGGAAGGAAATATAGGTGAAAGGACTGGTAAGGCAGAAATAAGACAAAAGAAGAGAAGAAACAGAACCCTTAGTCGCCTCTTACGACATGCTGGGTAGCATCCGGTAAATTCTTTCTAGTCCCAACCAATATGGGACTCCCCCTAACCCGCGGGGGGTAAACTTTACCAGCTTTGCTGCTAACTTGAAAGTGGGAGAGAAAAAGAGGGATGGAGGGCCGGGAGGTAGTAGCATGGTTTACACTACTACCTCACTCACACATTGATCCGCCTGGGATCTTATTTGCACAAAATCTCATTGTAGCATTACTTTTCTTTGTCCATCATGTCAGTGTCTCTGCATACATACCATCTTTTTATATTTAGTCAAGTTTTGACTAAATATTTTAACGTAGAGGGGGGAATCGAGACGAGGGTCGTGGTGTATGTGTGTGGGTGTGTGTGTGTGTGTGTCTGTCTGTCTGTGTGTGTGTGTAGAGCGATTCAGACCAAACTACTGGACCGATCTTCATGAAATTTTACATGAGAGTTCCTGGGATTGATATCCCCGAACGTTTTTTTCATTTTTTTGATAAATGTCGTTGATGACGTCATATCCGGCTTTTCGTGAAAGTTGAGGCGGCACTGTCACGCTCTCATTTTTCAACCAAATTGGTTGAAATTTTGGTCAAGTAATCTTCGACGAAGCCCGGACTTCGGTATTGCATTTCAGCTTGGTGGCTTAAAAATTAATTAATGACTTTGGTCATTAAAAATCTGAAAATTGTAAAAAAAAAAATTTTTTTATAAAACGATCCAAATTTACGTTCATCTTATTCTCCATCATTTGCTGATTCCAAAAACATATAAATATGTTATATTTGGATTAACAACAAGCTCTGAAAATTAAATATATAAAAATTATTATCAAAATGTTTTTTTCGAAATCAATTTAAAAACACTTTCATCTTATTCCTTGTCGGTTCCTGATTCCAAAAACATATACATATATGTTTGGATTAAAAACACGCTCAGAAAGTTAAAACGAAGAGAGGTACAGAAAAGCGTGCTATCCTTCTCAGCGCAACGAATACCCCGCTCTTCTTGTCAATTCCACTGGCACTGCCTTTGCCACGGGCGGTGGAGTGACGATGCTACGAGTATACGGTCTTGCTGCGTTGCGTTGCGTTCAGTTTCATTCTGTGAGTTCGACAGCTACTTGACTAAATGTTGTATTTTCGCCTTACGCGACTTGTTTAATCCCTACCACTACCAGACTTAGTACCACATGAGCTCCATTCCTCATATTTTGTGTGTTGAAGGACCTAACTATCAATTGTGTCGAGTATCATTGTTCAGCAAACATTTGACCTTCATGGAAGTTGTAAAAGTGTCCCCCTTTTGAGCCCACCTCACAGAATAGTCGTTACAGAATAGTTGTAATGAGATTCTCGCTCACCTCTGACCATTCTGCAAATGTCCAAATCTCTGAAGTGCTACTAGCACATTCCATGATTCAAAGAAATACGCTGCAATATGTACTGTGACTGTCACATTTCACACTGATTCCTTGATCGATTCCTTGAGCGGGAGATCCACGTAACCATATTATGCTCCTGTGTATCTGCTCCAAACTCAACAGTGAAACCGTGTTGTCTGCTTGTCAGGTGAAGAGAACAGGTTAACCCACTGCCTGTCCAACTTATGACAGCCTCTCCTTCTCTGTGTCTCCAAGGATGTATGCTGATTAAATGAATAAAACTACAGTAAAACAGGTTCTTGCTTGATTCAAACTCAGAGGAGAGAAGCCCTTTTCGACCTGTTTTCTTCTTTCTTTCAAATCTCAAGGCAACATTTTTCAGTTTATGGTCCCCAGGAGGCGTGAAATGGAAAGGCTCCAAGTCCAAAATGAATAAAGCGGTCTATTAACCATCACGCAAAAAAATTACCACAACGTAGCTCCATTGAAATTTATTTTCTAACATCATTCTCACAGTCACATTTTTCCACCCTTAACGGATCTACAATCTTCAGCTTCAACTCGAACCTCCAAAAAGGAAAGCACAGATTCATCTGACTGTCCTCTGTGAGAAGCCCTTGATAAAACTGTGCTGCAATTATAACGTCAGTGTTCAGTGAAACCTACAAGCCCCCCCTCCCCCCCCCCCCCCCTTTCCCCCAAGGTGACAGGAGCCCATCAGCCCATGACACACCAGGAAAAGATCTCAAGCCAAAGACCCACACTTCCTTCAGCTTGCTGGATCTCAAAACATGAACCTAATTAAGCCTCATTCATCTTCCTGGCTTTATTCATGCCCTAATTCAATTGCCTAACGTACTTGAAATTTGTAACTGCGTTTTAGGCAGGCTGCTTTCAGTTTTTCGACTTTTCTATTTATTAGGTAAATTATGCAAACACTGCTTATTATAAATGGGTCATAATGTAACCAAGATCTGAATCGTTTGGCTGATGGGTTGCAAAATGTAACTTAGTCACTGTGTAGAGTTATGAACAAAAAGTTAACTACATATTTCTCTGCCTGTGATTTAGTTGTCAACTTGATTTTTGACCGGTTGTTGACAACATGATCATTTCTGTCACTTGACTTGATATTTCAGTTTTTCACTAAAGTCCCTACTTGATGCCTGACTATGGTCAGATTTCTTGTTTTGTGCTTGAAAAATCATTGTTAGTTAAACCAGGCTTCATAGGACTGTGGTACATAGATCTATGTGCATGCATGCATTAATACCCTTCAGATGTTTATTTTTGATATATATATATATATATATGGCCAAGAATCTGTCAAGGAGTCTAAAAAGTGTTACAATTTTTAAACTTTTTTAAACCTCCTTAAATTTACATGAATAAACATCTCGGTATTCCTGTCCTTCAATTGCAGCATTTTATTTTCCAGTCAAGTGTTCGGTTTATCAAATATTTGCAGATAAAGCACAAATGACTGTATGTTACATTTACAGTTTACACCATAACATAATTTTAAGGTGCTGTCATTTTAGGTTCAGCTTTAGGCAACTGTTTCACTATCCAATGGCTTGATGGCTGAATGTAGAGTTGATCTGTACTAAAGCAACACTTGAAAAAAGTTTCTCCTGTCTCCATATAAGCAAAATCATTTATCCGTTAGTTACTTTACACCAAAGCCCAGAATCAAAGATACAATTCAACATTTACCTATTTACACTGTTTTTAAAACAATGAAATTCTCTATGGAAGTGCAGAAAAGGTTCCAGTAAATTTTCATGTCATTTGTTTAGCAAACCTTAACTCACTCGCTACGAACCACTGCTATCGCAGTGGTCCCATGCACACCACTGCGATAGCAGTGTTTGACCTTTGGATTTTTTTAGCTCAATGACGTCAATTTTTGTACGAAAATAGAGAGGCTGGCTCTCAAGTTTAACCAATCGTCTGCAAATTACCAAGCTAGTTTCACTTCTGTCTGCTGTAGAACGATGACGCGAGGTTTGATTTCGTACTCGCTGGCTTTGTGCAAATTTGCATAACAACAATGGCGTCTACCAGTACGACACGTGCTGAAACACTGCTATCGCAGTGGTTCGTGGGGAAGTGGTGTGCATGGGACCACTGCGATAGCAGTGGTTCGTAGTGAGTGAGTTAAAACAAATTTCAAAAATTTCAAAAACGCGAATTTGAAGTGATGGCCCTGCGTTCAGCGTAATTTTGATGCCAGAAAAAGGGTTATTTATACCCCCCACCTAAATCAGCTATTTTCTAAGTAAAACACTTGAAACTTTGCACTGAAGGGCATCAACATATCAACAGTAAACCCTGAAAGTTTCAAATATCTGTGTTGAGTACTTCTTCAGTAATGATTTTTTTACCAACTAATACAAATGGCCAGTATACAGTGGAAAGCATAGGAAAAATCGCACAGTAGGGAGTGAGTTAACCTCAATCATCAGGTTATTACTTAATTTGAAAAAAGCACGGTCAGCGGTGTAGAAATTATTATCAAATCACCCTCTTTAAATACTTTTACACTATTTTGGTCTGCAGTTTTTTGAGTTACAAACAAGAAATCATAACAAATCCTTTTCACGATAGAATAGTCAGGTTGGTACTCCAAGTAGATATTTTATGTTTTCTACCATACATTTTTGACCTGCCAACTCTTCCTTTCTGTTTTTATTTTTACATTTAGTCACATTTCACAGTTTGTTGTAAATGTTGCTTGATCCAAAGTAGTGCTGGATAAGAAACCTCTAACTGAAACGGCCTTTGCAATCAGGCCTCAAAGTGGCGAGTATTTTACTTGCCATGGCGAGTAGAAACATGTAACTGTCGAGTAAAAATGTTCATCTACTAAAGTTGCTGAAACAAATTGTTCGTTTGGCTAATAAAGTTTGCTCTCTGGCTAGTACATTTTTAGAATCACTAGCCAAAGGCGACTCAGCCCCGGCGAAACGTTGTTCAAGAACTTTTTTTTATTCAAGAATATTCTAGAATGTTCTAGAATGTTCTAGAATTTTTCTACTGGCATTATTCTAGAATTTTTTGGCTTGTAGAATATTCTAGAATATCGAACAAAATTCAAGAACAGCAACAATGTTCTAGAATATTTTTTTTCAAGAATGATCTTATTCAAGAACATTCTTCTTCAAAGTTCAAGAACTGTGATCCCTTATTTTTAAAACACTTTTAATTTAATTTTTTGTTCTCCACTTATAGTTTTGGTTGTGTTTGCTACACATTCGAATTATGCTACAAAATAAAGCCAAACAAACACTTGGTTCATTCTTCAAATGTTATATTGTCACAAAGAAGTGAAATAGATGACAAGTCGATCTTGGGCTAACAATGTTCACAAGCAGAATGTGTCTTCAACATTTGTCATCACTTTTCTGAACTACTGGAACTGCATGGATGCGGTACCGCTTCTCCAGGAAAGGTCACTGTCACCAGCATCCCTTGTTGGATGATTCCCTTGGCCAACTTCACTGTCAGTCTGTGGCAGAGCATGGTGGATTTGATTCAAAAGAAGGCTCAGTATCAGCTTGAAGCTTTGCAACATTGTGTCCTGTAAAGCCTGAAACACAATGCCTACAGTTTACAAAAAATCATTCATTCAAAAACTTGGAAAAAGGAACAAAAATGAAGAGTTAAATGTCCACAGTTTGTTCTTTTTGGTATGTAAATATGGTATTCAGGTATATTATTGATGAAAACACATTTTCATCTGAAATAAGCCATTTTTCTCTGAGACGTTTTGCCCATTAATTGATTTAATTCATTCACTGGCTGATTATTTACTTCCACAGTTCGTTGACAGGACTCTTACCTTTCCTCCAGTGATATTTTATTTATGATGTGCTTCATGGTACTTCCAGTGAGAATTCATCCAGATATGAGGCTGTGCCAAAAGGTGCTCTGGGAGACCCCTGTCAAATTTGCACATTGATATTTTGTTTTGTAATCATACATTTTTCCTGATTTAGCCTCACTTAGCTTAAAAGTATATCAAAGATACAACATGCACAACATTAAGGTGCATGTTGGCCTTTGAAAGGGTTAAAATACAAAATAATTACAAGATCCAGGTCCGAATGTTGATCCGGAAGTGGGGACATTTTAGGGGACCCACAAACAACGATTTCTTGTTTTTTATCTTTCAAGTTGAGAGTCATTTTTTTGTAGATGGGTGAAAGAGGAGAGATTCAGCTTTTTAATCAATGTAAAAAGCAGAACAAAATTCTTCCCGAAATGTGTGAAAAACGGTTTTTTTAAAAGCTGTTACGATCGTAACCTATCATGTCAGATGTCACACCAGCAGAAAAGGTTGACGGCAGTGATTTGCTCCAGAAATCTCTCTAGAAGAACACAGAAACAAGTGCTGCAATCTTAGTTTGACGTTTAGCAACGGTGAAAACAGCACTGATTGTTGTATATATTTTATATCAGGCATGTTTTTTACGGAGTAACTTCGTCATGTCAGAGTGTTTCGATCGAACATTTAATAATTCTGGCCGCGATTTTACTTCTACCGGATGTTTGTCGCATCGCAGTAAAAAGACATTCCTTCCCACAATGCCTTTCGCGCACTTTTCCCTCCAAGATGGCGTCGATAACACGCAGCGGTAAGTATCAGTTCCATGTCAGCTTTTTCTTGTAAGTTGCGGTCAACAGAAAGTTCAACCCGAAAAAAAAAAAAATACTGAGTGAAAGTTCGAAACCTAAAATAACCTTTGGAACCGTGTTAAACAGTTTACACGGCTATCATATGCAGGAAACAAACTCAAAAATAACAAAGACTGCCTCAAAAGTGTTAAGTCAGGCTTCGATCGAAACTCCTGACACAGATATCAAACTGTCAACCGAAACTTTGACACGGCTTCGCTCGTGTCATGTGGGAACGTTTGGCTCTGGCCTTCATCAGTCAGCACGATATGAGCTAAAAACGGATCAAAATGTCCCTTTCTTTCCACAAACGGGCTAAGTTTGCGATTCCCACCATTACTCTGGCAAAACTGCTAAATTTACATTACTGTCGGATGCAACACATGACATCAGAAAAAATTTGTGTCCATTCTAAAAATGTTACCTCCGACAGATGAATGGTATGGCTGGCAATCTTTTCTCCAGGCATGATCAATGTTATTGTTTCTGACAGCAATGAAAGGACTTCACCAAATGAATAAACTTGGTTTTTGATCAAAACTGTGCTTTGCTGTTCTTGAATTCAAACTGCTAGTAATTGCTATCTGTCGGATGCAACACATGACATCATCATTGCACTATATTGTGTTCAGTTTCTATCAGCAATCAGTACATTTTAGTTTAAACACCTGCTACATGGTTATATAAATGATACAAGTAAAAATTTGCTCAAATGATATAGGTTTACAACTAATTTTACTTGTCTTTCATGTCCATTGTTACATCCGACAGATTCCCAAAAATTACGATTACACATCATTTTCTCAAAGTCGCTTTACTGAGTTATCTTTTTAAGACTGGAATTGTATGTCCAAATGACTATTCTTTCACATTGTGTAAGTGTTGAAATGATACTGTTACTTTTATTTTCTTATAAAATGTCCCCCTCTGACAGAGCACCTTTTGGCACAGCCTCATATCTTCTTCACCCCTCTTTCCTGGACCTAGTAAATAAGAAACAAAAAAAGGTTTTAACAAAGGATAAACTCAAACATCAGACATTCCAAAGATCATCATCATAACTAGAGTGAATGTGAACAGAAAACTTACAAACGTATTGCTTGTCATTAATGTCATTCAATCAATCAATCAAACCAATTTTGATGCAATGGTTAATGTTACCTTTTTACATAAATGTACATAATTCTATCAATACACTTTCGGAATATTTGTTATAATCGTCATTGTTGTAAATACCCACAGGCATGTTTACAATTTGAAGCACTTTTTTCAATTTCATTTTCACAATTTCAGAAACCTGTTTTCAATTTTGACCAAACCAGTCAGTTTGCTAGCGGCAAATTTATACCAAATCTGTGAGTTCCAAACCTCAAACAAATTCAGCAGAAGTTACAGTCTATAATTTATACTTTGAAACCAACAGGTTTCGTTTATTCTGTCCAACAGTGCCAGTAGAACGCAAATCACGGCAGACTGTCTGTTTGCAAACAGATGACACACTGAAAGGCGGCCGTTAAACCCAACAATCAAATCATCACATGATTAAACAGTACTTTTGCTTAAAATGCAGTTAAGTTTTATACATCTGCCATTTCTCATGTGTCAGATCGAAGAAGAAACTTTTAAAATTGAAGGCTGGTTTCGATTTCACAGTCACACACTGACACAGTGACACACATACATGTTTACATCTGTACCACGTGTTGAATAAAACAAGCAAAAACAAGCAAAAACAAGAGGCGAAGCCTTCAAGGCTCACGTAAGAAATCGACAAACAGTAACACAAACTCAATCACTCTGTCACACATACACACACACACACACACACACACACACACACACACACACACACACACAGTAAGCATAGGTGAAACTGTGCAAGAAAGGGAGACCCTGGATCTGCCAATTAGTCTCGGCCCGCTCACAATAACAATGACCGAGACTTTCAGTAATTCCTTTGCGTGACGTCCAACCCTCTTACGTCATAATGTGACGTCTTCAAATAGTTTCTATCACACACGTCAAACACTTTTGACCGAGACGTAATCTTCTTATGCGAGCTTTATCCATAGACTCGGAAATGTTAAAGTTTCTATCACACACACACGCACGCACGCACGCACGCACGCACAGACAGACAAAGTTTATTATCGCATAGGCTACACTTACGTGAGCCAACAAAACATACTTACTGAGTTCATGGAAATGATGCATGGATCAATGTTGTTTTGCTTTGATGCAAAAGTGCTTCAACAAAGACAACAGAGAAAAGGTTTCTATCTGCAGCAGTTCGTTCAAAAGAGTCCCCTTTCCTCATGGTGTACTTACAGAGCGTCGCCATTTTGCTTTTAAGGGAAGTAACTCCGGTGGACAAACTCTGGCACCGGAAGCTAAGAAACCAGGCGCCAAATTCTTTAGAAGCACGTTGTTAGAACTGAGAAAGATTTTGTAATCTCCATTTATCTGAAAAAATGGCATGCCACCGATTTGTCAACTTGTTAGGCATGAAGAAATGCTGTATTCTTCATCCCAAACAAGAGTTTGAACTTGGAGGTGCCAGACACAAAAATGACAGATGAGTGAAACTTCGGAAAGCACCATAAAGAGCAGCGATCTCACTTGAGTGGCAACAAGCTGTATCCTGATTTTCTCAGGAAAAACAAAGGTAGGTGTTTTATAAAAATTCTTTTATGTTTGATATTGTTGTTTGTTTTAGGTGACATATATATATCTAGGTTTAGGGTTTTTTGTTGTTGTTTTTTTTACAATAAGTGAATAACAATTAAATGCTTTCTCTCTTGTTTGCAAGATTTTAAGTGAAATCAGTTGAGTTAGACCCATGTAGGATTTGTTTATCTTGAACTATTATTTGTTTTGGTAGGATTGCATGACTTTTTACTCAAGCCCTTTCAAACCTATTCTTTTCAATTTCAGTCTCTGTGTAACTGTAAGTGTAATTTACACATGTATCATTCATTGATTGCAATATTTATGTGTCTGACAGTGATACTAATAGTCAAGTGTCAATCAGCAAGCCGGCACTAAATTGTTTTATTTTTTTCAAATAATTGTCTTCTGAGTATTAGCTAGTCAATTACAAGACTTTACAGGAGACTGAGTTTGGTCAGGAACATATAATTTATACTTATAGAAATTCCTGCATGAACAAAGATGATTACTATTAGTATTATTTGTAAATAGTTCAGTATTTACCCCTTATTAGTAAATATAAATATATATATTCAAACTTGAGCATTTATGATTATATATATTATAATGGTTGTTCTAATTTGATCACTTCTCATTTTTACAGATGCTGCATCAAAAGGCAACAAGCTCCAAACCATTAACCCATCAACATCTTGTCAGAGAGTGCAAGTCTTTTCAAGAGCTTGAAGAGGTGCTCAAGCCTGAGTCAAGGCCATGGGAATAGTGATGCAAGAAGAGATTTACTCAGGTAATTAAGTGAAGGCAATCAACATTTATTGATTTAAACCTTTGTCACAACAAAATTTGGGATAATTAAATGAAAGCACAAAACATGATGAATGAATTATTCCTAAACTGAAGAAAAAAATGGCTTGGAATCGCAACAAAAAGTCTCTTTGAAAATTAAATTAGTTAAAATACTTAAATACTGTAATTTCTTTCATTCCTGGCCCGTTGCATGTCAGTCCCCAAAAACTCTCTGGATGGCATTTCTGGAAATGAAGCTAACTAAAGTTATCATTTAGTTGTTTAAATACTTTTATGAATGGTGACTTATTTGATAAAAACATTGACATGGCACACTTGATTTGACAAAATTCACAAAACATTTTTCGATTTTGTAACCATCATTTCTTGAACAGTTAATGTTCTCAGCATCCAGGCGACTGATACATACATTTGGTGTGGATAGAATCTGCATGAAGAATACTTCATAACTGTATTGTTTATTTTGTAGTCATTTTAAAACGGAAAAAAATACATAGTAATAAAAGTATCCAGAACAGAAATTTTGCACTTGGACACCTTGACAGATTCCTGACCATATTATAGACTCTTTAAGCTTGATGAAAAAAATCACCACAAAGAAACATTTAGACTTTTAAAATTGTATTTTCATTGCACTTTACAGGGCATCCGCAACCTGCAAAGCATCGGCTCCAGTATTCAGACTGCACCCGGTGTGACCAGTGGAAAGGTTCTTCGCCAAATGAATAACCATCACCGATTTATCATCCTCAGTTAAATTACATGTGATAAAGTATTGAATGAAATCTTGTTTTGTCTGCTGTATCAAGTATTGATGGAGGAAAAAATCACTTAAAAAATTCTTGTTCTGTTATTAGTCATTAGATAATTGTACTATCATTCTGATTTGTATGAAGAATATATTCTTAATGGATTTATTCTTAAATGCCAGCACAGAATATTCCAAGATCATTCTGAAAATTGTGTTGAGAGTATACTAGAAGTAGAACTTCAACCTAGTTTTGAATATTCTAGAATACTTAAGACATGTTCAAGAATATAACAGGATTCAAGAATATTCCAGAAAAATGTTAAGATTCAAGAATTCTCATTTAATCTTTATGAATAATTCAAGAAACTTCTAGAATATAAATTCATGAATATTCCTGAACTTTTTTGAATTATTCTAGAATAGTGTTAAGAATATTCTAGAATAATGTTAAGAATATTCTAGAATAATGTTAGGAATATTCTAGAATAATGTTAGGATCATTCTAGAATATTGTTAGGAATATTCTAGAATATTGTCAGGAATATTCTAGAATATTGTCAGGAATATTCTAGAATAATGTTAGGAATATTCTTCAAGTAGGCAAGAATATTCTAGAATTATTCAAGTCCTTTTTCAAGAATATTCCTTACCAAAACATCGAAATATTCTAGATAAAATTCAAGAATTCTCATTTAATCTTTATGAATAATTCAAGAAACTTCTAGAATATAAATTCATGAATATTCATGAACGTTTCTTGAATGGTTCTAGAATTGTTCTTGACCGTTTCGCCGGGGAGTACACCATTTGTTGGACTTTCAGTAGTTTCAGGGCTGGAAATACCAGAATGAGGTTCAAGACACAAACTTAGAGAGAATGAGGTCCAGCCATGTTGGCTTCAGTTCATAACCTTACCACAATGTGAGGGTACTCAGATAATGAAGACCTTTTTTTTCTGTTCTTCTTCGTTCATGGGCTGAAACTCCCACATTCACTCATGTTTTTGCATAAGTGGGTTTTTACCCCGCCATTCAGGCAGCCATACGCCGCTTTCGGGGGAAGCATGCTGGGTATTTTCGTGTTTCTATAACCATAGATCATACAGACCTGTGGCAGTTCTGACCCACCATGATCCCCACAACCTACCTGTTCGCCACATTCTGAACAGATCAGACAGACCTGTGGCAGTTCTGACCCACCATCCCCACAACCTACCTGTTTGTCACATTCTGAACAGATCAGACAGAGCTGTGGCAGTTCTGACCCACCATCCCCACAACCTACCTGTTCGCCACATTCTAAAAACTAATTGGTTCATCCTTAAGTCCAGCCCCTCTGTTGGTGACACTTTCAGCCTGCCATCCTTGTTGGCCTCCCGACGGGACTGCAACCTTAGAGATTCCCTGGTTCGATCCTCTCTTCGTTCGCCAGTTCCCCTACAACCTGGCACAAACGCATGCCAGAACCCTCGTTGCCACACCTGCCCCCACATTTACCTTTCTACCACTCTGACCGGCCCCCCAAAAGATTTCAAAATCAAACGCACGTTCTCTTGCACCTGGCAGCCGCAACCTCATCTATGCCATATCCTGTCTCAAATGCCCCAAAGTACTCTACATTGGTGAGACCTCTCTACCCACTTCACCGAACATCGGGCAGATATTCGGCATCACCGCTGTAGATCTGTTGCCCAACATTTCAACAGCAGCAACCACACCTCCCTGGATGCACGTGTGAAAGGTGTCTGGCAAATGTACAGCACCTCCACAGACAGAAAACAAGTCGAGTCCAATTTCATTTTATCCCTGGGCACATCCACACCTGACGGTTTGAATGCGAAAATGTGATGTACTTGTATTCCCCCAAACATACTGTGGATTTACGGTACGTGTGCGAGTGTGTGGTTTTTTTTGGGTTTTTTTCCCCTTTCTCTCTCCCCCCCCCCCCCCCTTCCCCCTTTATGCATTACTTTTAGTCTGTATGCCTGTGCCCTTGACATCATCCAACCACTTCTCTCCCCTTTCATTAATTTCTGTTCCTAGAGTTCCTTCCCCTTTTTGCGTGTTTCCCCTCCATTTTCTTTCAAACCTTGTTCGTTCCGAACCAGGCAGCTGCTGCCGGTATTTGAACTCACAACCTTCCGTTTAGGAGGCCAATGTCTTATCCACTAGGCCACTGCGCCTATCACAATGAAGACCAAAACTCAATGTTCTTCTGAGCAAATAAAGAGGGAATTAGGACAATTATAAATCAAGCCACAAATATATCTGTCCTGAACACTACTGCAGAGTACTGCTTCTCATAAGTTGTCATTGCAAAAAGTATTAAGTTTTTGTAATCAGGAAATCTAGACGCACACAGACAGACACACCACTAAACCGAATGGCCGCTCTCAGTCTCAGCAGCTAAGTCCACTTAAACAGAGCCAGGTTATAATGTACTATTGCCAACGGCAGAAAGCAGACATGCACATAAAACAGATAAGTTAACTGGATGATAGCTCCAGCACTTCAGTCCCTAACTCCTAGCATTCAGGGAAATTGGACTGCTAGGGAAGGATAAGCAACAAGCATGAAATCAGCTCAGGTGCGCACACCTGAGCTCAGGAAGCATCAAAGTCAAGGTATAGCTGTTATTGCAAAAATAGACTCAAGGCATCCCTTTGCCATGACTGAACTGCCGCAGCGCACACTAAGTTCATAGGAGATGCATGGTGTCAGATAAGGCTCCTTCAAAACTGACAAGAAAACATACTACTGACAAGAATTATGTGCTGCTGTGTCTACTGTCTGTTCTAGTCTGCTTCATCCAGACATACATGTCATGTACATGTGCACCTTGGATCCTTTTTCTTCAAAAAATAACTCTCAGTAAGGATGTAACTATTAGCACTTAAGTTGAGCACTGACAACTATTCTTGACTTTCTCCAGGATTTAAAAGCTGTTAATAACATAAATAAAGAATTACAGTGTGATCTACACAGTCCAAAAAAATCTTCAAGTGAAAAGAATTTAAGTACAGCTTCTAAAACTAGAGACAAGGAATTCTTTTTTTCCTACTCATGCATTGTGATTCTACTACATGATGTAAAACATATTTCTGACGGGCGCAGTGGCATGGTGGTAAGATGTCGGCCTCCTAATCGGGAGGTCGTGATTTCGAATCCCGGTCGCTGCCGCCTGGTGGGTTAAAAATGGAGATTTTTCCGATCTCCCAGGTCAACTTATGTGCAAACATGCTAGTGACTTAACCCCCTTCGTGTGTGCACGCAAGCACAAGACCAAGTGCGCACGGAAAAGATCCTGTAATCCATGTCAGAGTTCGGTGGGTTATAGAAACACGAAAATACCCAGCATGCCTCCCCCGAAATCGGCGTATGCTGCCTGAATGGCGGGGTAAAAACGGTCATACACGTAAAAATCCACTCGTGCTAACAACATGAGTCAACGTGGGAGTCTAAGCCCATGAACAAAGAAGAAGAAGAAGAAACATATTTCTGATTACAATTGACATGTCATGTACATTGTATGGCTACGAACTTCTAGAACACTATCAGTGATCACTTTCCTTTATGCAATCTGCAAACTTTGCACGCGTGTACCGTGTACCACAGATACTTTCTTCAATGTGGAAAGCGACTACTAGTGCTAGTTCCAGTACTACATAAGACGTTGAAGACTCTACACCATCTATCTAGTGCAACAGAGAATGCTTCCTTTTATCAGGTCATTATAGGGCAGTGAGGAGCACATCCTGTGAGCCAAGTGCGATCATGGATGCATTCTGAAAGAGTCAGCTGTGCGCTTCACCTTTTGTAGCAAGGATCGAAGCCACTACCCCATCCTCAATTCTTATGCTGGCTGTTTATGTGTGAATAACACGCACAGCATGCCCTCTGTCTGCACAGAGGACCCATGCAACTGATTTGGTAAAGGAGCTCCAGAAGTGGCTCTGAAGTGATTTTGAACAGTAACAAGTTCTCTATCAAGTTGTGGCTGAAAGAGAGGAGAGATTGCAAATATGCTGAACATGAACAAAAGGGAAAGCATCATAATTATCTGCCCCTTGAGTACGGATGAGATGAAAGTCACCAGTTCATCATCGATTTTCTGCCTTTAATTCCAAGCTGTTGTTGTTAACAGTTGCAGCTCAAGTCCACCCCAATAACACTCAGAGTCAGAGAGCCACTTGGTACACAGAGAAGGTGCCATCCAAATTGGAAGAATATTTTACAATCACAATTGACATGTATCACTGTATCCTACATGATACATTAATACTAGTAATAGTACATGTACGTATAACCATTTCAAATTCAATAACCCTGCCACACAGACGTCTGTGCTAATGCTATAGATATCTTTGCAGTTAAAATATTTCTGTAAGTTACCACTGCCTATGCTCAATCTATGAAATCGTGGAACCTGTCACAGTGACAGATAACCCTTCCTGTTTACTGTTACACTCACATGGCGTTTTATCATTTATGTTAACCATCACATAAGCAGATCAATTCTATACAACAAAAGTCAGAATGAGACCTCAATTTACACTGCATAAAATGATAAACAACTGCACAAACACTTCAGATTGAGTAAAAATATAAATAAATAAACCATTTCAGACCAAACTAAAAACAAGCTGTCAGTTGGCAGGGCCTAGGGATGTTGCTACAAATTCATACCTATAGGACAAATGTCCTAGCTCTTCAGCATGAATAGGACATTTGACCGCTTTCACTTTCAGGAATTTCAATAGGACGTCAGAATTTTTTTGATTTTTAAGAATGACGCTTGCTGTGTATCCCCCCCCCCCCCCCCCCCCTGTTTTTGACCCTAATGTAGCACAGGATGCCGTTGAATAGCCAAACGTGTTCAGCTTTTGTTGAGCTTTGGCAGGCTTAAGTTTTATTTTTCGGTGGCATAACTCAGTGCGCTTCGTCAAAATGTCTCGAACTGAAAGCAAAAGCAGAAGCAAGACTTAGTCAGTTGGAGTTGTCTTCCATACTCCTAACTTTAATGTGCTTCAGACGAGTGTCACCCAAACGCAAGAACCACACTGTACAACTTCATTGCACCTGTACGCGAGAGTGCTTGGTCGCTTTTTGAAAATGTGTATCTTGAAAGAAAAATTAACGAATATCGCGCCGTCCGAAGGAATTGAGTTCTTATCGACAATGCCAGCGCTCATTTCAAAACAATAGGACATCTGACCGCCATGCGGCTATGTGAATCGGACATTTGAGCCTCTTAATCGGTCTATGTCCGACGCCTAACGACATCCCTGGTTGGTGATGTAATTTTGTACATTGTATGTATAGTATACATGATTGTAATGATGTAGGTGTAATTCAGAAAGGTTAAAACAATTTTATTAATAGAGGTCCTGTGACAATTGACAGACATGTCTGCTACTTCACATTACATTTTCTAGGTTAATCTACACTGGCTTCCTATGAAACCTAAGCTATGTGTACATTCATGACAATTGACATCAGCCTTACTGAACGTCTCTTTGAGTTTGATGCAAGATAAAAACAACAAGGTGTGAACAATAACAGTACAACTCGTCAACTGCAAATATCTACTCTTTACAGCAGATTTGTACAGATCTAAGAACTCCATTAAGGGTGAATATTAATAAGGAGGCTTCAACACTGTAAATGTTAACTTGTGTTTGATAGTGATACTGAGTGATAAATGAACTGTCAGTCTTAATTTTATCCAGTCAACCCCACCGTTTCTTTACAGGAGTAACATTGAAGCAAAACTACCCGAGAACTAGGCATGAAAAGGTCAGGGTAAAGGGGAGGAACCGCCTAAGCAAACACAGCTATTGTTCAGGGAATCCAAACCATATGTACTATCCTGGTCCCACTGACACACTCTATGCAAACAGCAGACAGGGTGCCCCATCCCTGGGACTCTGCATTCACCGATTCAGACCAATGTCACTAATGTGTCTACTTCACAATCACAGCTGAAGCTTTACATACAGTGTACTTTAAGTTTAAGTACTGCAACAACATCAACGAAAGGCATACTACTGTTTCTGCGAATATTGTCCCTGAAAGTGAAACCTAATAGTAATACATACATGTACTAATAGTATCAGCAAAAATGTGATTTTCAATTTCATCCCAATTTTATTTTAAACCAACAAACTCATCAATTATTAATTAGTAAAACCACACAAATATTTGACCAAAATCTCAATCTAGTTCATTGGAAAATAAGGTCGTGACAGAGCCGCCTCAACTTTTAAAAGCCAGATATGATGTCATCAAAGCTTGACAATGAAAGGCAAGGTCAGCTATTGTCCCTTTCATTCTCACTCTCAGACAAGCCTGTGTCTTATGAAGTTATGTGGTACTGTAGTTTGCAAGACTTTAGTTTGTACATGTATGATCTCAACACTGGCAGATCTAATCTATGCACACTGAATTTGAAACTGACAATAATTTTGATTTTTACATTCTTTGCAATGCAGCGTTGCTTTCTTTTGTCCGTTTAAGCAATTGAAAAAAATTGCAGTAAGAACTAATGAAGGCCAGTATTCACTAATTCAGCAATTTGAGAAAAACTAAAAGGAATATAAAAGTAACTTTGCGTATTTCATATGCACTGTAGGCAAAAAAACAAAAACAATCAGTATCTACCATCAGCGCATTTCAAATACAACACATACGCATTAATTATACAATACATTATAACTGCGTTCATCCAACTGGAATGACGATTTGGGGGATACCAACTACTGACCTGAACACATCTGCAGAGAAAGAACAGATTGACTCAGGAACCCGCTAGTAGTAGTACTAGTAGCTCTCAAAAAAGACCTTCCTTGTTTTTTGGCCTAGACTGACAGTGACTTCTATAGTGTAAATGTAATGGTTACAACCACTAGGTTAGTTCTCAGAACCATATGAGCTTGGTCATTCAAATACAGCGAATTGCATCCCTTGCTTTGGCCAGTCACTCATGCAGAAATACATGTCGTTCTGATTCCAAAAGTCATCTCTTTAATTTAACTTTATGTTTAAAAAAAAATAATGAACACGGTTCTTTTCATTTAGCTTAAGTACTTCACAACTTATAATTATCTTCATGAACCCCTCATACTCATAAATCCTCTGGGGAAAAAGAAACCTCGTTTCCGAGAGCTTAAGTTGTGAACGCAGGTACTAGACCCCTGGGCAGGGGCTCACATCCACGTCGGACATCCACGGATATTTTTTCCAAATGTCCCAGGGATGTTGAGCACTACAAATTCATACCTATAGGAGGACAGGCACAATACTGAGCAACGAAATGCTGACATGAGCATCAAAAATAAAAAATGCTCAGATGGAAAAGTCTATGATTGTAATGGGAGCTAAAACACAGCTTTACCGGAAATAAAAGTCAAAACATAATTGCCTTCATGTCTCTTTCCTTTATTGATCGTCAATCATAGGTATGCATGGACAATGATGTAAGTACTTGGTGGACACCAACTGCAAGATATTTCTATCAAGTTAAAACAATTGGAATCTTTGATTTTGTCTAGGTGTTTGAGTTACATTTTATCCATAAAATCCAGCCAGACAGCACCTACATTTTGTGTAAATCAATTGAGCAAGAAATAGTTGTTGTGAAGACACCATTACTTACATCATTTGGCAAGTCCATCACTTTTTTACAAGAACAAGATTAGGCAGCATTGTAATGCTGCTGATTTAATTGATCACCTTTCTGGTAGACCATGCAACACAACTGAAAACAAAAGTGAAGGCCTGAAAATAATATGGCAAGTGAATCAGATGTAGCGTAAGTTATGAAGACACCAAGCGTAAGTTATGAAGACACCAAAATTGTGAAGTCTGTTATGCTTGAATTCTAGTACTCTTGAAATCTAGTCTGGTGTGTAAGAGGTTCCTGATACAGTTTGAAATGATCAAATCATACTTGAATATTCAACAATGGGAAATATTCACAGTTACAGGCAAAGTCTGAAAATTATTACGTAAGTTATTTTTGACACCTGAATTGTTGTGTCCAACATTACCAACATTATCAATTATCATCGTTTCACAACTGATTATTTTTCTTATTCGCTTGTTTTCTTTTTATATTTAGTCAAGTTTTGACTAAATATTTTAACATCGAGGGGGAATCGAAACGAGGGTCGTGGTGTATGTGCGTGTGTCTGTGTGTGTGTGTGTGTGTGTGTGTGTGTGTAGAGCGATTCAGACTAAACCACTGGACCGATCTTTATGAAATTTGACATGAGAGTTCCTGGGTATGAAATCCCCGAACGTTTTTTTCATTTTTTGGATAAATGTCTTTGATGACGTCATATCCGGCTTTTCGTGAAAGTTGAGGCGGCACTGTCACGCCCTCATTTTTCAACCAAATTGGTTGAAATTTTAATCAAGTAATCTTCGACGAAGCCCGGACTTCGGTATTGCATTTCAGCTTGGTGGCTTAAAAATTAATTAATGACTTTGGTCATTAAAAATCGGAAAATTGTAAAAAAAAATAAAAATTTATAAAACGATCCAAATTTACGTTTATCTTATTCTCCATCATTTGCTGATTCCAAAAACATATAAATATGTTATATTCGGATTAAAAACAAGCTCTGAAAATTAAATATATAAAAATTATTATCAAAATTAAATTGTCCAAATCAATTTAAAAACACTTTCATCTTATTCCTGGTCGGTTCCTGATTCCAAAAACATATAGATATGATATGTTTGGATTAAAAACACGCTCAGAAAGTTAAAACAAAGAGAGGTACAGAAAAGCGTGCTATCCTTCTTAGCGCAACTACTACCCCGCTCTTCTTGTCAATTTCACTGCCTTTGCCATGAGCGGTGGACTGACGATGCTACGAGTATACGGTCTTGCTGAAAAATGGCAGTGCGTTCAGTTTCATTCTGTGAGTTCGACAGCTACTTGACTAAATATTGTATTTTCGCCTTACGCGACTTGTTCTGTTTTCTGTAGAAGATAACATACGTGAACATGTTTTGATTTACATTGTATCTGCCATCTACCACAATGAACTGAATTGCTGATTGCGTTGGTTCGAGTGACACGAAACGAAAATGGTGTCAGAAATACGAACGTAATCTAAAACAAGCCACACTATTAAAATGCAGGAAAATGTAACTAAAATTTCCCCTTCAGAGCTTTCTTTATACAAACTCGAAGAAACTTTAAGTCAATCACAAAAATATCAACTTTGGTTCAAGAAAAGGTTAAATTTTCCTGACGTTCGTATTGAAAGACACCAAGAAATGTCGGCAGAGTGGCGAGAATGACGAACGAAATCCACTAAGTTCAGCATCAATTTAAACAAATGCTGGTGATTTTGGATAAAACAGGAACAAAAGTAGTTGCCTGTTGGGTAACTCAGCAAAATCAATTAGGGATCGATGATTCTTGAAGTTCGTCTGTCTGAAAAACTCTTGAGATGTCGTAAGTTTGCGCGAAACGCCAAAGACACGAACAACTTCCAGGTCAAAATACCTCCTCTCAATGCATTGTGGTAAAGGTGAAGGCCATTTATTCGTAATCTGTGGAAATTTCCGCAGTGCATTGAGTCGATTGACATTCGTTCGTGTGCCTGTGTCGACTTCGCGTTAGATTTTGGAAGTGCAAAAACGTAAGTAACGCAGTGACGCAAAACGTCGGATATTGCCTTTCACACATTATTTCACAACCCTAGGTCTTCTGATTGCTTTTATTTGTGCTAGATTGTGTCATTTTATTCAGTAACTTCCAATTATCAGTGGAAATATCAAGTTGCATGTGAAAGATATGATGATGGTATGGACTTAGATCAGCGTGTGAAGTGAGACACGAAGCATTACTTACAGAATGCAATTTTTTCGTCCACGCTAACGACACATTATACGGTAAAGAAAGAAAATGAGCATATCTAATTGTTAAATACACTTAGTTTGACCAAAATAAATACAAACATGACACTACAAACTGCTTCACTTACCATTGTGCTTTGTCAAACAAGATCACTCATTTTTGTCAGGTTTCAGTGGCCATTTTAAGTTGTATTTTCAATGGAAAATAATCAAAAACAAAATAACCATCAACAGAAAAAATAATCTGTAAAATGATATTAATTCTTTATTCTCTCTTTAATCACAATACAACAACATTAACAACCAGAAGAAAACAGTTCTTTGCACAAAAAAATCCAGAAAGTGGCTACCATTCATTTTGTACTTTTTGCTCAGTATTGTGCCTGACCTCATAGGACAAATGTCCTAGCTCTTCAGCATCAATTGAGGTCTAACGAATGACGTCTCACAACGTGCGCGGTCGTCCTTGGCGGTCAAGAAAGCCGCGGGCGCCGCCGCGATCATTGCGCAGACGACACTTCTAGACCGCCATTATTTTTTGTGCGCATCACGTGCTCCACATAAATCGGCCGGAAACGAAGCAATTGGGAAACCTGGATAGGACATTTGACCGCTTTCCCAAATTTCAAAAGGACGTCAGAATTTTTTCATTTTCAAGAATGACGCACGCCGTGTTCACAAGGTGACCCTAATGTAGCACAAGATGCTGTTGAATAGCCAAACGTGTTCAGCTTTTGTTGAACTTCGGCGCGGCAGGCTTTATTTTTATTTTTCGGTGGCATAGCTCAGTGCGCTTCGTCAAAATGTCTCGAACTGAAAGCAAAGGCAGACGCAAGACTTAGTCAGTGGGAGTTGTATCCCATACTCCTAACTTTAGTGTGCTAACAGTGCTGCAGACGGGTGTCTTCCAAACGCAAGATCCGCACTGCACAACTCCAGTGCACCTGTACGCGAGAGTGCTTGGTCGCTTTTTGAAAATGTGTATCTTGAAAGGAACATTAACGAATATTGCGCTGTCCGAAGGAATTGAGTTCTTAATCTTATCGGACAATGCCAGCGCTCAGTTCAAAACGATAGGACATCTGACCGCCATGCGGCTATGTGAATCGGACATTTGAGCCTCTTAATCGGTCTATGTCCGATGTCCGACGCCTAACGACATCCCTGATGTCCTATACATATTTCATGCAAGGGGACATATGTCCTAATGTTTTTGTCACAAAGTGGTGATTGTCCGATTATGCTTTCATTTGATCCGGACATTGACCAGGGTTCCACATAACCCCAAAAGTCAAGGGTATTCATACCCTTTTAGGAAAAAAGTAAAGGGTTTTTATACCCCTTCCAGATTTTTCACAGGGAATTAATGAGTGACAATCGGTGTATCCATCAAATGTCATTTTTTCCCCATATGATTGCCCGTTTTTGTTCTTTTGTTTTGCGAGGCATTATTTTTAGCAGGCGACAGCACCGGATAGGCTAAAGCGAACAGTGCCATCGAGATGATCAGTTTAAAGATATCGCGCAGTTTGAGGACAAGGGAGGCAACCTCTGCTTCACGGCGTGTCAGTGTCGACAGAGGAGTGGCACGAACACGGCGTGTACTTTAGTGGTCTCAGTAGAGCAGGCGGCCTGCATGCTGTTGCTTGTAAACTAGCAAAGGCTATACCCTTTCAGCGTTTGACTCGTACCTTTTTTACCTCTTTGGAAGAAAACAGTTACGTATTTATACCTCTTCAGAGAGCATTTCGTACGTGATTTGGAGGGTCAAAGGGTATTATACCCTTAATTCTACATGATGTGGAACCCTGATTGTCAGTACTTTTCAATTTACAGTAGTTTGATTTGCTATTTTATCGATGTTCTGCAAAGCGATGTTTCCCCCGCGCGTGGCTTCGTTTCAAGCTGGCCGACTTCATTCCCGTGGGTGTCACACGACCCAAAGAAGCAACCGATGTTTTGCACGAAATGTCTGCAAACAGGCAAGTCAAAATTTGTTACCGT
Source organism: Littorina saxatilis (assembly GCF_037325665.1). Taxonomy (NCBI): domain Eukaryota; kingdom Metazoa; phylum Mollusca; class Gastropoda; order Littorinimorpha; family Littorinidae; genus Littorina; species Littorina saxatilis. The sequence goes on from NC_090256.1 coordinate 40,117,520, forward strand.
TGGCTGTTCAAATTTCCAAAATTAGGCGCTTACCTATCACCAAGAAACTAAATACCATGCTGTTAGTGTTAGTGTGCAAGTGCCATTTCACGTTTTGTTGCGAGAAAAAAAATAATTCCTATTGATTTATTTTTGTTCAAGACAAATGTCCTATGACTTTTGCATTGTCCAGGACATGTCGACATTTGTCCTAGATGCCACCTCTCATGGATGTGAGCCCCTGCCTGGCTGGGTGCTCTGTAACTAGTGTAAGTGTAACAGACTTGTCAATTCTTGAGCCACAGCCCAGAACAGTACTGAAAGAATACAGTGGACGCCGCTTAATAAAACCGCGGTTAATAGAGCCAGCCGCTTATAAAAGCCGATTTCAGACGGTCCGGATTTATCACTATATCTTATGTATTAGAAAAAGCCGGTTAATAAAACCAATCCTCCGCTTATTAAAGCCAGTTTTCTCAGAGAAATCACGTAGTTTGTGACTAAAACTCACATTATCTTGTTCTGATGTGGAAGACGACCAACAAACAAACACTCATAAAATCGTTCTTCTCTGACGAGTAATGGTTCGTGACGGTGACAGTGAAATTATTGATGTACCGAAGTGATCAAAGTACACGTACATGTACATAATTAAAACAAAAGTTCCACATCCTTCGTGAAGTTTTGTTTAGATTCAAACAAGTGTAAATGACGAAAGAAAGTGACTGAGTGACGTAAACAAAAGAGATTTTTTTTCTTTCGAAAATGACGTATTCCTGGACCGCCGGTTAATAAATCCGCCGCTTATTAAAGCCATTTTTCGTCGGTCCAGAAGTGGTTTTATTAAGCGGCGACCACTGTACTGAGAGCATCTCGTAAGTGTTTTTTGGTACATTTTCTATTATAGGACTAGAGTGCTCCTGGCCTTACAGTATGAGTAACAGTTTTTGCTGTTCTTAAAAGTCCATCATTTTTGTTGTCTATGCCCTATATTTTGGATTAGCCTATACAATGATACAAGTACAAGATAGTGTCGTTCACACTGAAGTTCGACCCCCCCCCCCCCCCCCCCCCCCCCCCCCCCACCACAGTGACACTTTGTAGAGTTTGTACTTACCGAGGCCAACAATGAAAACAGTGTGGGTACTGGAGATCTAAAAAAAAAAAAGCTGACATAGTTTGCTTTTATGCCATAAGTTCATTGTAATGTATAAGGGAGACGCTCACACACATGGCAATAATCAATGCCACACCAGAAACGTCTAACTCGAAGATCCAGACTACTCCCGATCAGTTCAGTCAGGTACTCACCTCTTTAGAAATATCCGTCAAGGCTTGATCCTCCGCAGAATACTGCCGGACGTTTGGCCGCCTTCTACTCATTGTTAAAGTCTTGTAATGGGCACACACCACACAAAGAAACAGTCAGAAAAGCAGATGTTTCTTAGTCCAACAGGAGAAATGCTCATACAGACGAGGGCTTGCTGTTCGTCGTACAAATCTGTTCCACACCCCCTGGCAGCCGACACCAAACGATTTTACACTTATAATTCCGCAGCAGAAATGTCTCGCGAAATTGCTGATCGAAAATACAATGTTACAAATCCCATCAGTATTCCAAAGGTAGGCAATCTAACTTTTATGACTGGCGAATCACCCATCTTAGCGTTCGGCGAGTATCATCTTCCTCCATGATAAGTCTTCCTCCAATTAACACCCGGATGTCAAGATCGCTGCCAAAGCGCATGCGTCAATGCTGAATTATTAGAAAATTCAGATTGGGTTCATAACGAAAGTACAAAACGCAAGTTCTTCCCTGTGTGTCCCGGTTTTCTAAACAAAAATCTGTCGTTAGTTTCTACATTACCCGTGTTATCATTCTATGGCTTGGTTCTCGTTTTGTTGCAGTACATCGCCTCTCTGAACGTTTGAGAGCTCTGCGGCCATGCCGAGGAATTAAAAAACAACCGTGACTGGCAAAACTTACGCCGCAGACACCGTGACGGCACCGTACTGGCAAACACACACAGTCAGGTGCACAAACACACACACGCACAAACACACACTGACACACGCACAACTCAGTTGAACACCATGCACACTGACATACACACAGACTGTGACAGTGCACACACACACTGACTCACACGTACATACATGGCAAACACACACACACACACACACACACACACACTGACACGGCACACACACACACACACGGCACACACACACACACACACACATACACACAAAACACACACTGAAACACGACATACACACACACACACACCGCACACACACGGCTGTGACACACTGCACTGACACACCGACATGCGTGCGAGCTTAACAGTTTCAGGAAATCTCAACTTGATTTTCATGCAGCTTATTGCAATCCGCTGTCACTGAATCGATTTTTTTTTTTTAAAGAGAGAGAGAGAGAGAGAGAGAGAGAGAGAGAGAGAGAGAGAGAGAGAGAGAGAGAGAGACAAGACAAGACAAGACAAGACAAAATCTTTATTATCGAGGGTAATAGATAAGCAAGAATATTGCTTTTTTACATCCAGCCCTCGCCCTAATATAGGGTCAACAAGAACAGAAAACAATAGAGAGAGAGAGAGAGAGAGAGAGAGAGAGAGAGAGAGAGAGAGAGAGAGAGAGTAGTCCAAGGGAGGTAAACCAGAACATTGCCTGAACCAACGTAGTATAACGACGTTCTATTGTCCCCTGGAATATTACTTGAAGGTCAGTGTTGGCCGTGCCGACGTCGACCACTGGCACTGAAGAGAACTGTGGGGATCGAAGCCGTCGCGGTGTCACCACTAACAGCCCTAGGTCGTTAGTAAACCCAGGGGCGGATCAGTTCGTTTTATGGGGGGGGTTTCCAAAAGTATATTGTGAAGATATGGGTGTGAAGGCGCGAAGCGCCGAGCAGACGCAGGGCCGGACTACCGGGGGGGTTATGGGGGTTGCGCAACCCCCCCCCCCCCCCCCTAGCCTGAACATGTACCTTACTTATTTAAAACATTTTTTATTATTGCTTATTTTATGCCGTTTCATGCAAGGAGCGACCATTTTCTTATCTCAGAATATGACCTACCCATCAGCTTCAGGGGGCTTCGCCCCCTGACCCCCACAAGGGGCTCTGCCCCTTGACCCCGCCCAGGGGCGGACGAGGGTGGGGGGGTTTCTAGGGTTTCCGGACCCACCTTATAAATATAACAAGAAGGGCAAAGCCCATACGACTCACATGCTTGACCTTCTGCTTTACACATTTTTCCTACCAAAATACATGTGACCTTGACCCAAGGTCAAGGTCATCCAAGGTCATGCAACACAAAGCTGTTAATTCAAGACATAGGAAGTACAATGGTGCTTATTGGCTCTTTCTACCATGAGATATGGTCACTTTTAGTGGTTCACTACCTTATTTTGGTCACATTTCATAAGGGTCAAAGTGACCTTGACCTTGATCATATGGGACCAAATGTGTCTCATGATGAAAGCATAACATGTGCCCCACATAATTTTTAAGTTTGAAACAGTTATCTTCCATAGTTCAGGGTCAAGGTCACTTCAAAATATGTATACAATCCAACTTTGAAGAGCTCCTGTGACCTTGACCTTGAAGCAAGGTAAACCAAACTGGTATCAAAAGATGGGGCTTACTTTGCCCTATATATCATATATAGGTGAGGCATTCAATCTCAAAAACTTCAGAGAAATTGGGAAAAATGTGAAAAATAGCTGTTTTTTAGACAACATTTATGGCCCCTGCGACCTTGACCTTGAAGCAAGGTCAAGATGCTATGTATGTTATTTGGGGCCTTGTCATCATACACCATCTTGCCAAATTTGGTACTGATAGACTGAATAGTGTCCAAGAAATATTCAACGTTAAAGTTTTCCGGCCGGACGGCCGGACGGACGGCCGGCCGGCCGGACGGACGGACGGACGACTCGGGTGAGTACATAGACTCACTTTTGCTTCGCATGTGAGTCAAAAATATAAAAATATTGAATGAGGTATGCATTTCTTTATTTTACATTGAGTTTCAATTTTGGGGGTTATAATCAGTGACAAAATCTGCTTGAAACTGGTAATGATCATCCTCAGAATGCACCAGATTGCACCATTTTGCATCCTTTTTTCAAAATTTTCCGGGGGAGCATGCCCCCGGACCCCCCTAGCAAGCTAGGCGCTTCGCGCCGTCGGCTCGGCGCTTCGCGCCTTCACACCCATATCTTCACAATATACTTTTGAAACCCCACCCCCCATAAAATGAACTGATCCGCCCCTGCCGCTAGGGGGGATATCCCCCTGGACCACCTCTAGCGACCCCACCCCCCCCTCCTCTTAGCCTAGTCCGGTCCTGAGACGGCGCAAAGCGCCTAGCTTGCTAGGGGGGTCCGGGGGCATGCCCCCCCAGAAAATTTTGAAAAAAAGGATGCAAAATGGTGCAATCTGGTGCATTCTGAGGATCATTACCAGTTTCAGGCAGCAGATTTTGTCACTGATTAATACCCCAAAAATTGAAACTCAACCCAAAACAAGAGGCGAAGCCTTCAAGGCTCCCGTAAGAAATCAACAAACAGTGACACAAACTCATCCGTCACACACACACACACACACACACACACACGCACACACACACACACACACACACACACACACACACACACACACACACACACACACACAGTTAAAACTAACGCATCATATCAACTCCATGTATAATTTTCAAAAGAAGGCAAACAGATAAAATGACTGTGTATTTGTTGTTGGTGCAGTTGTCCTTCAATGAGATCTTGTGCAATCCTCACACACACACACACACACACACACACAGGCACTGTGTTCATTTGCAAATCTACCATCAGCTTATCTGTCTTTTGCACTGCAGACACTAAGCAATAGGTACCTGCCATGTGGCCACTTTTTCCACTGCTGTCCTCAGTCCCATACTTTTCATCAAGACTTGTCACCATGCCGAGTGGATCTAAATTCGGAAGTCTTCATGTGGCTGAGGCATATCTGACATAGCGTCGATCTTGTAGGTTAACCTCCTTTCTGAAACAAATGGCAAAATGCGATTAGTTATGATGACTACAACCTACACAAATATAAACAGTGTTTTTAAACAGAATAGTCAGGTTATACAAGCCACTTTACCTATGCAGCATGGTAACCCTACAATATGCGAAACATGTCAACTGACTGCAGCAGCCTGGTTCTTAAAATAATTCTGACGGTCAACACAACCAACACACTATTCACATTCCATTTTAAGGAACAACGGAGGTACTCTCTGAGGGTCTTGTTTAAATGATAACGATCAACTCAGGAGGGAAAAAACAAGAGAGGAAAAAAGAAACCACATCAACCGCAGAAAAATACAGAATCACTGTGACACATGTCATGTACCATTATTTACAAACAAATGCCACAGCAAGCTTTGTCTCAAAATTCTCATTCTACCTTCTGTCCGAAAGAATCTAATCTTACGTTGTACTGCCTTGAACAAAAATGCCAACAAAGACAAGAAAGCTGTTGCAAGGTAAGCTTACCAAACGTTACATAGCGAATCATGATAGTGCGTAAACAGCAAACAGTACAATCAAAGAGAGAATCGAGTCTGGAATGAAACGCGATACAGATCTAGCATTCAAAAACTGTCTTTCAAGTTCAAGGAAGTTGTTGCAAGGTAAGACTTAGACAAAACCATGACAGTGCATGTTTTGAATCTGAGGAAAACATCGTGATCATTTTGACTTTGAAAACAGATTCATTCCGTTTCCTTATATCTGCATGTTCAAGTAAATGATGGACAGTTTTTTTCGGGCAGAGTAAGTTAACTTGAGACTCTACTGCAAGTCTTGAAATTCACATAAATCGAACCACGAACAATTAAAGACATCCAAACATTACAGGCACTTTAGATCAACTCATTTCACTAGAGGTGACTGCCTAGCACTGTGTTTGACATCCGTGTCTGCTGAAATAAAAAGAAATTAAAACAGTAGGTGACACGTTATCAGAGTGGGAGACACTAGATCTGTCTCTGTACTTACCGGGATACGGCTGCCAGATCGACACTGCGCTTTCGACAGCTCTTCCTCGCGTGGACATTGGAAAAACGCTGTGCAGATCAAATTGTAGGAAATCTCCCTTTGGTAGCTTCTTTATTTACTTTTCTGGAGCTTAGAAACCGAACAACATGAAGTCGTCTTCCCCGAATCGGCGAATGCAGAAGTGAGAACTGGAGAAGTGAATCTATACCACAATCCTTTGCGCGACCCCTGACCTGGTCTTGACTTGTACCCCTTCAAAACCCCCCACCACCCGTTTTCTTTGGATACATGCCGACACAATGTTGATCATTGCTTCAATATTTTGAAGATGGTGCTTGAAAAATAACCAGGTGAAATGAGTATTTTGGTGTTTAGTCAAATGTTAAAGTTTCTACCACAGACATACATACGCACACACGCACACACACACACACACACACACACACACACACACACACACACACACACACACACACGCACAGACAGACAAAGTTACGATCGCATAGGCTACACTTACGTGAGCCAAAAACACAAAAATATTTTTTATTTTTTGGCTGGGGGGGGGGGGGGGGGGGGGTTCCGGAAACCCCAGAACCCCCCCCACCCCCACCCCCTCGTCCGCCCCTGAAACCCGTCGTTTGCTTTAACAACCGGTCACTGAGTCGAGTACCATCAATATTGCATGCCACCTTCCACTGACTAACTTCAGTTAGTTAAGCGGCCTAGTAAGTTAGTGAGTGAGTGAGTGAGTGAGTTAGCGAGTGAGTGAGTTAGTCAGTTAGTTATTGAGTGAGTCAGTCAGTCAGTCAGTCAGAGAGTCAGTCAGTCGATCAGTCGGTCAGCTACTAGTTAGCTAGTTACTTAGTTAGTTAGTTAGTGAGTGAGTGAGTGAGTGAGTGAGTGACATGATGAGTGAGTGAGTAAGTGAGTGAGTGAGTTAGTGCGTGAGTTAGTTAGGCAGTCGTTAGGCAGTTCGGATATTGAGTTAGTTAGCCTGTTGGTTATCTATTTATTTGTTTGTATCTATATATATATATATATATATATATATATATATATATACGACTAGTGTCTGTCTGTGTGTCTGTGTGTCTGTTCGCGATGCACGGCCAAAGTTCTCGGTCGATCTTTTTCAAAGATGGAGACCGTATTCAGCTACACCCCGGACACAACCTCATCGATGAGATATTTCAACACGTGCTCTCAGCGCGCAGCGCTGAACCAATTTTGGTTTTTCTGTAGATCCACTATATCCATTCCCAGTAACTCTTCCTTATCTTCTCCAGTGTTTTGTTGTGCGCGTTTATCTCCCTTCCTTCGTGTGGCGTCAATCCATATTCCCGTTACTACTTTACTATTTTTAGAAGGTCACTGCACGTTACTATTTTTAGATCTCCTTTCCTTCGTGTGGCGTCAATCCATATTCCCGTTACTACGTTACTAATTTAAGAAGGTCACTGCACGTTACTATTTTTAGATCTCCCTTCCTTCGTGCGCCGGCGAAGCCGGCGTACACCCGGCAAAGCCGGGTCCCAGGCACAGCCTGGTATTCGGCTCTACTTCTTCCCGGCGAAGCCGGTACCCGGCGAAGCGGGTAATCATCTAGTATTTAATATTTGAATACGGCTGATTATTGGAAGTTATCTGTACCAATCCTTACCCCCAGACCACGTCCCCGCAAACGTATTAGGTCTCTGACTGAGATTGGCCACACTCTCAGTAACCCGGCCTACCCCCGCAACCTCTACCCACCCTCAGTCTAAACAGACATATTGCACGCACCTAGTTCCAACCGATGACACGCTTTTGAGTCACGAAGGTCATCTATGGAGATAAAACATACAGGTTCCCTGGAAATCCACAAACACGACCCGCCCCAAATAAAGACTCACTCTCTTTTAAGAACTTTTTTTCTCATACATTCTGTTCATAACCTCTGTAAATTCATCCCCATTTTAAGACTCCCTCCTTTTTAAGACCTGATTTTGTCATATGTTTCTGGAGGTCTTAAAAGCTGGGTTCCACTGTATTACCTACGACTACGAACTCAGCTCTACTCCTGATCTCACTGATTCAACTACTCAAATCGTTGTTGTTATTCGGATACTGACTGGTTTGAGAGACTGACTAAAGCACGGTCATTGCGCTGCTGTTTTAATTCCTTGCACGGAACCATAACTATCAAAACAGAAAAGGATAGACCATGGCCGCTTACTTATTCAGAGTCACTATTATGGTTCTTCTGTGTTGCGGCCATGTGCTATCCCAAAAAGGTAGGCTCAGTGACGCCAGCTTTAACTATCTTTCCTCTTTTGTTCAGTCAAAACTCTGTGTGTGTGTGGGCCGTTGTGTGTGTGTGTGTGGCGGCCGGGTGTGTGTGTGTGTGTGTGTGTGTGTGTGTGTGTGTTTCGTGTGTGTTTGTGTGTGTGTGTGTGTGAGTGTGTGTGTGCGGTGTGTGTGTTTGTGTGCAGTGTGTGTGTGTGTGTGTGTGTGTGTGTGTGTGTGTGTGTGTGTGTGAGTGTGTGTGTGTGTGTGAGTGTGTGTGTGTGTGTGCAGTGTGTGTGTGTGTTTGCTGATGACATTAAACGAAAAGAGTCTCTTCAGCAGGTTCATCCTTTCTGGTTTTTTTTTTCTTCTCCTTTTTGTTTTCTCTTTCTTCTGTATTTTTGTTTCTTATTCTGAACACGACAAGATTAGATAACTTACATTTCCTCCCGAATTGTTTTACCTCTGACCATAACTCATTGTGCCTAACGACAGCGGCAAGATCACAGAAAAATGACATGCTATTAGGCCTATGTATTGCAAGCAACAGGTGTACGTACTTGTATTTAAGTGACGCCGGCTCATATGTTGCACCTCCAATGTAAATTCGTGTAAATGTAGCATATACAGTCTAGCATTATGATTTTAAACATAATCTTACCAATATTGCTTTTCAACGGTTTTGGGGAGTTCAAAAAGCATATACATATTGTCACATACAGTGCAACCTCCCTTTTAGACCCCTACAAATGTGGGAAAATCGGGTCTTAGAAAGGAGGGTGTACACTACATTGGGGTGTGCACGTTAAAGATCCCACGATTGACAAAAGGGTCTTTCCTGGCAAAATTGTATAGGCATAGATAAAAATGTCCACCAAAATACCCATGTGACTTGGAATAATAGGCCGTGAAAAGTAGGATATGCGCCGAAATGGCTGCGATCTGCTGGCCGATGTAAATGCGTGATGTATTGTGTAAAAAAAAATTCCATCGCACACGGCATAAATAAATCCCTGCGCCTTGAATATGTGCGCGATATAAATTGCATTAAATTTTTTTTTTTAAATTAAAAATAAAAAATAAAATCCCTGCGCTTAGAACTGTACCCACGGAATACGCGCGATATAAGCCTCATCATATTGATTGATTGATTGATTCAAATGGAGGTAAATCTACAGGTTGGGAACAGTTCGGAACATCTGAAAAATCAAGGTCTTCAAAAGGGGAAAGCCTAAAATGTGGGAGTCTTACAAGAGGGGTTCCACTGTATTTCATTTATTTTGAAAGTAACTTGTCTCATTACTTATGACGGTGGTCTATTTTTTCAGACTGCAATCTGTCAGCAGTAACGGGGCCATGTGAGGCGTACTTTCCACGCTGGTTCTACAACGCAGGCACACAAAAATGCGAAGGCTTCATCTACGGGGGTTGCGGAGGAAACGCCAACAACTTTCTGTCCGAGGCGGAGTGCATGACAGCTTGCGGCCATTCTTGAACTCGATAGCATAGTGTCTCTCTTTTATGTGTGCAAGAAATTAAATGGAGGGCATCGGTTGCTGCATTTGCTTTCTTGTTGTTGTTGTTGTTGTTGTTGTTGTTGTTGTTGTTGTTGTTGTTGTTGTTGTTGTTGTTGTCGTTGTTGTTGTTATTCTTGTTGGTGGTGGTGGAGGTGGAGAGGGTGATGGTGGTGGAAAGCAGACAGTTACAACATGTGGTGACTACTGTACCGGGGTCATTTGTTGCACATGCACACCGTGCACGTACTGACACACACATACGCGCACTCACACACACACACACACACACACACACACACACACACACACACACACACACACACACACACACACACACACACACTCGCGCGCGCTCACCTTCTCTCCGCTCTCACACACACACACATAGACGTACACAGACGTACACACACTTGTAGCAATAGTAAATTGTGCACTGAACAGCATTGTGTCATAACATCAGTTTGAATATTGGGCAACAAGACAGAGACCGATCGACAGAGAGACAAACCGATGAAAGCAGACAGCCAGTGTCAGTGCATACACACACACACACACACACACACACACACACACACACACACTGACACACACCGTTGACACAAACACACACACACACTGACACACACACACACACACCACACACACACACACACACACACACACACACAGCTCCGTACTGGTCGTTGTGTCTGTAAGTCTACAGTATTCGAGCCTTATGCCAATGTCACGAAACTTTTTAGAAGATAAGGGTATTTTGGCCGCCACTCCTGAATCGCACTTTAAACAGTCTGTTTCCTTTTGTATTTTAAACAAGAATATTCTTGTCAGTTTGGTGCTTCTTTCGTATCTATCTCGGGGCAGACATGAATGGAGTGACGGCCACATTCCTACTTCTTGTCGTGTGTCTTTTTTGCGGACACGTTCTTTCCAGTGACTCCTTGACAGGTAAAGGTAACATTATGTCTTCAATCCGCGTTCTTTCCAGTGACTCCTTGACAGGTAAAGGTAACATTATGTCTTCAATCCGCGTTCTTTCCAGTGACTCCTTGACAGGTAAAGGTAACATTATGTCTTCAATCCGTGTTCTTTCCAGTGACTCCTTGACAGGTAAAGGTAACATTATGTCTTCAATCCGTGTTCTTTCCAGTGACTCCTTGACAGGTAAAGGTAACATTATGTCTTCAATCCGCGTTCTTTCCAGTGACTCCTTGACAGGTAAAGGTAACATTATGTCTTCAATCCGTGTTCTTTCCAGTGACTCCTTGACAGGTAAAGGTAACATTATGTCTTCAATCCGTGTTCTTTCCAGTGACTCCTCGACAGGTAAAGTAACACTATGTCTTCAATCCGTGTTCTTTCCAGTGACTCCTCGACAGGTAAAGTAACACTATGTCTTCAATCCGCGTTCTTTCTAGTGACTCCTTGACAGGTAAAGTAACATAAAGTTCAATCCGAGTTCTTTCCAGTGACTCCTCGACAGGTCAAGTAACATTAGCCTATGTCTGCAATCCGCGTTCTTTCCAGTGACTCCTTGACAGGTAAAGTAACATTAAGTTCAATCCGAGTTCTTTCCAGTGACTCCTCGACAGGTCAAGTAACATTATGTCTGCAATCCGCGTTCTTTGCAGTGACTCCCTGACAGGTAAAGTAACATTATGTCTGCAATCCGCGTTCTTTCCAGTGACTCCTTGACAGGTAAAGTAACATTAAGTTCAATCCGAGTTCTTTCCAGTGACTCCTCGACAGGTCAAGTAACATTGATATATTATGTCTGCAATCCGCGTTCTTTCCAGTGACTCCCTGACAGGTAAAGTGACATTATGTCTGCAATCCGCGTTCTTTCCAGGAACTCCCTGACTGGTAATGTAATACTATGTCTGCAATCTGCGTTCTTCTTTACCTGCTCAGTATTGCTATACTTGTAATTCACATTCGTGTTTTACTAAACCATTCAATTACGTATACCACAAAAGTTAAACTCTAGTAAAATAAAGTGGCGGAAAGTTTTGTGAATTTATTAAATTCAACCAAAGAGATTAAAATTATTCGAGTATTACATACTGAGGGGAGAGAAACCGACAGACAGAGAGTGAGAGAGAGAGAGAGAGAGAGAGAGAGAGAGAGAGAGAGAGAGAGAGAGAGAGAGAGAGAGAGAGAGAGAGAGAGAGAGAGAGAGATAGAGAGAGAGAGAAGAACAAGAACAAGAACAATTCTTTATTTAACGAGGGTAGAGTAAGTAGTGATCTGATTTTTTACATCTGGCCCTCGCCCTAAAGAGGGACTAGTCTAACAGGGCCGGACTACCGGGGGGTTATGGGGGTTGCGCAACCCCCCCCTAGCCTAAACATGTACCTTACTTATTTAATTTTGTTTTTATTATTGCTTATTTTATGCCGTTTCATGCAAGGAGCGACCATTTTCCTATCTCAGAATATGACCTACCCGTCAGCTTCAGGGGGCTTCGCCCCCTGACCCCCACTACGAGGGGGTGGGGGGTGGGTTCTAGGGTTTCCCCCCCCAGCCAAAAAATAAAAATATTGAATGAGGTATGCATTTCTTTATTTTACATTGAGTTTCAATTTTTGGGGTATTAACCAGTGACAAAATCTGCTGCCTGAAACTGGTAATGATCATCCTCAGAATGCACCAGATTGCACCATTTTGCATCCTTTTTTTCAAAATTTTCCGGGTGGGCATGCCCCTGACCCCCCTAGCAAGCTAGGCGCTTCGCGCCGTCGGCTCGGCGCTTCGCGCCTTCACACCCATATCTTCACAATATACTTTTGAAAAAAACCAGTCATAAAATGAACTGATCCGCCCCTGCCGCCAGGGGGAACATCCCCCTGGGCCACCACTGACAACCCCCACCCCCCCCTCCTCTTCGCCTAGTCCGGCCCTGTCTAACATTGCTAAAGAATATAAGCAAGTAAAGAAAACTACTGCTACATGATTATAATAAAATGAAAGTAAGAACATATCATCAATTTACATACAATACATTGCTTAAATGAAAAATCTAAGTTCATTTGACATGAGTTAAGAATTATAGAGTAGATTGCACTGACGCAACAAAGCTGAGAGAGAGAGAGAGAGAGAGAGAGAGAGAGAGAGAGAGAGAGAGAGAGAGAGAGAGAGAGAGAGAGAGAGAGAGAGAGAGAGAGAGAGAGACTGAGAGAGAGAGAGAGAGAGAGAACAAAAAACTGTGCACACACACGTACGCACGCACGCAAGCACGCACACACACACACACACGGCACACACACACTCACACGCGCGCGCCGCACGCACGCACACACGCACACAGACGCACTCACACACACACACACACAAACACACACACACACACACACACACACACACACACACACACACACACACACACAGAAAATGCTTTGTCTTTGGTGCAACACAATGTAATTTCAATGCTTTGATTGTTTCTGGCGCTTGTTGTGTAATTTTCAGACTGCCGTCTGTTGCTAATAGGCGGGCCATGCGATGCGTACTTTCCACGATGGTTCTACAACACAGGCACACGAACATGTGAAAGCTTCATCTATGGAGGATGCGGAGGAAACGCTAACAACTTTCTGTCCGAGGCTGAGTGCACGAAAGCCTGCGTCAATATGTGAACTTTATTGTTTGTATGATTTCCATTTCTTGTGACTTGACGCTATGCATGTCACTTGATAAATACTTCGGATGTTGCTAAGAGATTTTACCTATTTCTTTTCCTTTATGTTTGAGTGCGTGTGTGTGTGTGGATGTGTGTGTGTGTGTGTGTGTGTGTGTGTGTGTGTGTGTGTGTGCTTGCGTGCGTGCGTACGTGTGTGTGTGTGTGTGTGGGTATGTATGTTAGTTCCTCAATGTGTAACACTATTATTTAACCAAGAGGCAAGGTCCACAAGGTTCACGTAACCATCAAAGAATTCCATCCCCGAGAAACTCGCGGCAGATTACAATTCTCATAACTTCAGAGAAGGGTAATCGAAGTTAGATATTGAACCCAAAAGTAATCTCCTCAACCATTTTTTGTGTGTTTTTGCTCACGGGGATGGCAAATGCTGACCAACCCGTTCCCATTACTCTGTTCAGATCTATCCAGTTACCCCACAAGAGATGTCGATGAAAAAAACACATATGGGACACAAACGCTTTTGACTGAAGCTTGCAGATAACAGTATTTGATCACGTATTTCTTAACATTGTAGAGTTTAAAAAAAAACACCAGTGTTTCATGTTCTGTACGTGTTCACAACCGGACAGGCATTGTTAAAGACATATGATACCGATACTTGCACAGTCTGGCGGCGACCTTACGAATAATTTTCCACTACTGATATTACAGTCACCGAGACAAACGTTATTCTCAAAAGACTGTCATTTCCTCAGGAGACATGCATACCTAGTAATAATAATAATAATAATAAATGAGCATTTATATAGCGCAACATCATAACTTTATAATTATGCTCTTTGCGCTTGACACATTTAAAATTAAAACACAGTTATACAAGCATTTACATCTACATTCATAGTCAACATGTAAACGCTTAATTAAAAGCATACACCATCAAAGATACATTACACAAGATTCTTCCACTAACTAAATAATAAAAACATGAATAAAATAGGTAGTGAAAAATCACTAAAACAACAAATAACACTAAAATTAAAACACAGTTATACAAGCATTTACATCTACATTCATAGTCAACAACGCTTAATTAAAAGCATACACCTTCAAACATACATTACAAAAGATTCTTCCACTAACTAAGTAATAAAAACATGAATAAAATAGGTGGTGAAAAATCACTAAAACAACAAATAACACTACATGTAGCCTACTGATGGACTGAGAAAACAAAATCAGGGGTTGTATTTCCTGAAGAGGTGCGTTTTAAGTGCTCGTTTGAATGCTTGGGGTGACTGAGAGTGGCGGATGTGAAAGGGGAGAGAATTCCATTGTGTGGGTGCGCAGAAAGTAAAAGTGCGTTGTCCGTATGTTTTGGTTTTGGTGTGTGGAAGAAGAGGCACGGAGTTGTCTTGCTGGAGAATAGACGGTGAGGAGTTCAGAGAAGTAAGCAGGAGACGAGCCAGAAAAGAAGTTAAAGCAGAGGGTGGACAGTTTGTAGTCAATGCGGGCTTGAATAGGTAACCAGTGCAATGTGTGAAGAAGTGGTGTTGCGTGATCTCGTTTTCGTGCTTTGAGAATGAGGCATGCTGCCGAGTTTTGGACTTTTTGTAGTTTATGCAGGAGGTACAGAGGACAGCCAGAGAGAAGAGAGTTGCAGTAGTCAAGTTTAGAAAGAACAAAGGCACAGACAAGACTTGAGAGTGTTAGTTGTTTGAGAGGAGAGTGTGTGGCGAATGGTGCTGATCTTACGAAGCTCAGCAAAATAAGCTGCTCTACAGACTAAAGATATATGTTTGTTAAGGGTCATGTCAGATGAAAGGGTGAATCCAAGGTTTCTAGCTGATGGTGAGAAAAGAATGTCGGTGTTGCCTATTTGAACAGAAACAGGTTGGGGAGAGGGAAATGTAGTGTTCTTCTGTTTGCACAGTAAGACTTCAGTCTTATCATCATTCAGCTTAAGTTTGTTATCAACCATCCAAGATTTAACATCAGTGATGCATGTCTGAATGGTCTGGATGGCGGAATGTGTCTCTGCTGGGGGACTGGGTTTATACAGCCGGGTGTCATCAGCAAAAGACTGATTTAAAACAGAATGGTTTTGAATCAGTATGGAGAGGGGCTTAGTGTACATGATGAAAAGGATGGGACCAAGTACTGAACCTTGAGGGACGCCGAAAGAAAGTGGGGCTGGAGCAGACATCAGGCCATCGACAAGCACAGCCTGAGTCCTGCCAATGAGATAGGACTCAAGCCATGCCAGCGGTGGACCGGAGATGCCGTACAGAGTCTGAAGTCTATGGAGAAGCGTGACATGGTCAATCGTGTCGAACGCTGCAGAAAGGTCAAGTAGGGTAAGCACTGACACATCACCACCATCCAGAGCAGACAGAATGTCACTGATTACTTTAAGTAGGGCTGTTTCAGTACAGTGAGAAGGGCGATAAGCGGACTGAGAGTGCGAGATCAAATCATGGGTGTTCAAATATGACAACAGCTGCTTCAAAACTACCTTTTCAAAAACTTTGGACAAGAATGATAAATTAGATACAGGACGATAATTTTTCAAAATATTGACATCAAGACTTGGTTTTTTGAGAAGTGGTTTGACAAGTGCAGTTTTGAACAATGATGGAAAAACACCAGATAACAGGCTATCATTGACAATTTGAGTAAGAGTTGGTAACAACACATCAAGATTCTCAAAAAGCAATGGTGTGGGTATGGCATCAAGTGGACAAGTTGTTGGTTTGGACTTCAGAATAATGGATCTAAGGTCTTTTTCACTGATTGGCTGAAATGATGAAAAAGAACAATCAGTGACGGGACTCGCAATATTTATCTGTACACTCTCGGGCTTTACTTCACTTCTGACGCCAGAGATGTCATTTTAGAAGGGCGGTTCAAGAAAGGACGTCTTGGTTTGTTTAATCTTCTTCTTCTTCGTTCGTGGGCTAAAACTCCCACGTACACTCGTGTTTTTTGCACGAGTGGAATTTTACGTGTATGACCGTTTTTTACCCCGCCATTTAGGCAGCCATACGCCGTTTTCGGAGGAAGCATGCTGGGTATTTTCGTATTTCTATAACCCACCGAACTCTGACATGGATTACAGGATCTTTTTCGTGCGCACTTGGTCTTGTGCTTGCGTGTACACACGGAGGTGTTCGGACACCGAGGAGAGCACACAAAGTTGACTCTGAGAAATAAATCTCTCGCCGAACGTGGGGACGAACTCACGCTGACAGCGGCCAACTGGATACAAATCCAGCGCGCTACCGACTGAGCTACATCCCCGCCCGGTTTGTTTAATCGATATCGTTTCTCGTTAGTGCTCATTAGGAACGGTGCTTAATGCGAATCAGTTATGGAATAAGTTCGACTGAAAGTTCGTCGGTATTTTTGGCTCACATAAACTCCATACTGACTATCCCCCATCCCTCCTCTAAAGTACTGCTTGTCGATAGTTGGACCCCGTATTCCACTCATGGAGTCTAGTTCGTGATAAAAAGCGGTATTTTTCCGCATAATATTATGCCTATTTTTCTTGTCTCAAATAGCACTACACAATCACTTTCAGCAGAGAAAAAAGACGAGACTGAGAGGACATTTTTCGTAATTTTTTTTTCTCGAAAAGAACAAATTTGTGCAAAGCCCAGACTTCGTCTCCTACTTCTGCGTTCAAGGGCTGAAACTCCCACGTACGCTCGTGTTTTGTTTTTTTACGAGTGAGGTTTTACGTGTATGGCCGTTTTGAACCAGCCATTTAGGCAGCCATAAACCCCGATTTCTGAGGACAGTGTTTACAGGTTTCTATAACACACACCTAACTCTGACAGGATCTTTTCCGTGCACACTTGGTCCTGTGCTTGCGTGTACACTGTGACACGAAGGAGAATAAGGCACAAGCAGGTCTGCACATAAGTTGACCTGGGAGATCGAAAAAACCTCCACCTTTAACCCACCAGGCGCGGCCAGGATTTGAACACTCAACCTTCCGCACCTGTCCTAAAATTCGCGAAGCTTCCGGAACGAGAATTCGTCTCAATAAATTGAACTACTTTCAGCAGAGCTTCGCGAAGTCCAAGGGAACCTGAATGCACTCTGCTCTTTCGAGTATGAATTCTACGTCCATCTTGAATCAAAAACCACTCTTCTTTCAAAAAGAACAACTTCGTCACAGCTACGGCATAGCTTCGCATGTCAAAACTTGCGAAGCGATGTAAGCTCTTCAGTACTTCGCCGTAGCTGCGGGTTTTCGGTATAAAGACGTCGGCGTCTTATCCACTGCCACTGCCCTGGTAAAGCCGAGTCTAATAATGGCGGGCCACGTACCATGCGCTAACTTGAGTCCCAAACCTTAATGCAATTCGCGATGTGACGCTAATTTTGCTTTTGTGACGCAGTTTCTTCAAGAGAGAATCTGCGAACGGGTCTTTTGCCAGTCAGCTTCATTTCCTTTCAAAATGGACTGAAGCGGGCAGGCTTAACGCTTACAGAAGATGGGCTGACCACAAGAGTTGTAGATAAGGGAGTCACCTCACACCCTTCAAGCTGCAGCCATGAGCTGGTTATGGCAGCGTGTGTGCGTGTGCTCGCTCATATTTTTGCTGCAGTTTATTTGTACATCGCCGAAAAATTTGACGAAGATCACGGATAAGTTCGGGAACGTGGCTGACCAGGACAGTAGGCTTTACTTCGCCAAGTTCAGCAAACCCGCTAATTATGCGTCCAAGATACGTCCGCTTCTTGACGATGGCCTACTGCCCTTCTACAAAATGTCTAGATTGATTGCTAGATCTTCTTTTGGCTTTGCCTATCCATACGGTAAGTGAAGCAATATTCAAAAACGACAATCATCATTTTATCATGTGCCTTGAAAAATGCCAGGCTTCGGCGCTCAAAACAAATTCCAGACTTAATGTTTTCCCACCAATTTCAAGAGGTACAATTATCTGGAGGGAATAAGAAAGGCATATCAGTTTCTTGCTATTGAAGCAAATTCGTGGTGAAATTCGATCGATTAACCCCCAAGTTCGATTTATTCGCTGAAAACGCACCGAGTAGCCTACGTGCCTTGAATGAGAAAAATATTTTGCAAAGAAACAAGTTTGTAAGTTGAAATACCATTTTGCATTACGAATTAAACCCCACGAGTAGAATACACGTTCGACATTTCGACCAGCAGTGCCTGAGAGGGGAGGGGGATAGTCAGTATGGAGTTTGTGTGAGATAAATAAGGCGGGCTTACGTCCTACCTATAGCCGCATGTCAACCAACTAAACAAAATCAAAATCAAAACAAGAAACACAAGCAAACAAACAAAAAATAAATTAAAAAAGAACAGTCAGTCCAAGTTGTGGAGTGTTGTCGACACTGTAACCGTGCGGTCTCTTTTTTAAGGGAGGGGAGGGGGTGTGTGCAGGAATTGGGAAATCATTGTCAATTAAGGAGTTCCTGAGTTCCGGAAGCCACCGCCGCCCCTAATCCGGCAAATGTATCTTTTTTTTCTCAAGGATCGAAAGAGAGATCCAAAATACCCTTTCAAAATGCAAAATGTCAATAGCGTGCACCAGAGGGGGGGGGGGGGGGGTGGAGGGGTCCCGGGCAGGCCCCTCAGGGCTCAAAACGGATGTTCAACCTAGAGGGCCCCTGGACCCCCAACTTTAATTTTTTTTAAAAGGAGGTCCATGGACCCCCTCAGTGAAAATGTAGTGGGTCCGAAGACAAATACTTGAAATAAGTTAATGTTCTGAGCCCTTTACAAAATCAGTATGGTCACTGTACTGATAATGATATGTATGGGTTAGATTGATTGATAATTGTTTGATAACAGTACTGATGGTACACAAAATAACGGATATGCAGTGCGTCCCGGGACCCGCTCTATTAAGTGTAAGTGCGTTGTGGGCCCCCTCCATGAAATTCCAGTACGTGTTTTCGGTTTCTATTGAGTATAAGACGCAGGGACGCACGGTTTGGGGAGCTCTTCCCCTGTACATGTGTGACAGGGCGACCAGTCACCAATTATAGAGTACAGTTTTTGTCATTGTCCAGTGAGTCTAATGTTTGTAGTTCATGTTGCCGTTCACTTTATGTTTTGTGTAATGCCATTATCTGTTCTAAGTTAAATCTTGAGATGCACATGTCCAGTCACCGGTAGATCCTAAGCGCGCTTAGCCGTCTGTGTCCATGTTCTGACTAGTCTTTGATCCTTTGAACTTATAAGCCGCTCTCCTAGGAAGAGACGGGTAGCCGCTAGCCTGCAGGTGTTGTTACGTCATATGGCGGCCTGTCTGTCTCTGTATGCCTCGCGGCTAGCGGCATGTAGCAGTGGTTTTCAAGTAGGTGTTAATTCCTTTGAATTTGATCCGGGTAGATGATAGACGATGCCAGCTGGGTTCGAATGTTTTAGTCTTTACAGTTTACGCCCTCCTCCCCCTTTCCTCTTGTCTTTAGTTTAACCAATGAAACACGGAACCTGCTTAGAGTGTCGTGGTTACGCAGGGCCGGATCTGGGGGGGGGGGGGGGGGTTCCTGGGTTCCGGACCCCCCCCCCCCCCCTGGCCATCCGATGTACCTCTTAGAGAGAAAAACAAAGTGGACTTTTTAAGCTCTTCCCCCAACTCCCTTAGTTTATTTGGTCTTCTAAAACTATTTCAAATTATGAACAACATTAAGTCGACAACGGCCTGCCCTCCCCGTTATAAGTCCATCATCATAGGCCACAAGTCAACCGTCGAACGCAGAAGAAGAAGAAGAAGAAGGCCACAAGTCAAGTCACACGCTACACTATCACTAGTATCAATAGTATCAGAGAACCGATTGCAACAAGATATCATCTGCGCTATCGGGGAACCAATGTTTCGGAAAGGGACTGTACTGCACACTGTGAGACTCAGATCATTGAGTGCTCGCCCCTATACCTTTCCCACTTCCGCGTGTTTTGTTACTGTTTTTTATTTTTCTTTTTTTTTTATTTTTTTTTTTTGACCTCAGTTGCATGCAAGGCTGCTTCAACACATCTTATTTGCCTCTTTCGTCTTTTTTTTTTTCTTTTTTTTTTCTTTTTTTTTTCTTTTCGGGCGGTGAGCATATCCTTCTTCATTGGTCTTTTTTTTTTAATGAAATTTTAATTTTGTTTTCTTTTACATTACAGGTTACATTTCCATTAGATTACTTTTTAATTCAACAACAATTTAACTAATGTCTGCGTGTATGTGCGTGTGTGTGTGTGTGTGTGTGTGTGTGTGTGTGTGTGTGTGTGTGTGTGTGTGTGTGTGTGTGTGTGTGTGTGTGTGTGTGTGTGTGTGTGTTGTTGTTGTTGTTCCCATAATTCTGTTATATAATACATTTTCAGCGGGACAATACATAACAGGTTAATTAATCCAACGCTCGATAGACAAAGGCGAGAATTTACAAATTACCAATTACAGTACTAGTTTTCAGCACAGCATCATACAGCGCATATATAAATAACTTTACATTAACAGCACAATACTACTAGTTATCTATATTCTTATACACAGTTCAATTTTACTAGAAATTTCGAACTCGAGCTTGGTTCTGAAATAAGATCTTCATGTTAGTTTTTGGATTTCCGTACTTAAACTGGCTTATGCACATTTTCGATATCAATATAAGGTGATTAATTATGAAGGTTTTCTCTCTGGGGATATCACGTGTGAAATACCCAAAAAGAGCCTCTTCGCAGCTTAACTTTATATTTTTGCCTGTACATTTAAATATGTACCCTTGACATTCCTGCCATATGGGTTGCACTGCTCTACACTGCCAAAAAAAGTGCTCGATGAAGTCGGTTTCGTTACAATACTGACAAAGATTTGTTTGACGAATTCCCATCTTATGTAGCAAAATATTGGTGGGATATATATTGTGTAAAATTTTCCAATGCAATAGACGAAGACGGGTTTCTGTCGAGCATTCGTTAGCTAATTTCCAGTGTTTATCTTCTAATGTAATATTTAATTTGTTTGACCAAAATCCAGCTGAGCTTGGCTCCTTTATCTCATAGTTTAACATCTTTAGGCGAATTTGGCGTGGAGATAATTGTATAAATGGCATATGATCAGAACGGGCCTGACCCGTATCACGCAATAGGGTCCTTCCACAAAGCTGTGTACCACAAGAGGGTTATGACTTTAGAGTAAGATTTCAGAATGTTTTTCTTGCTTCTCGAATGATATAAGGATATCAACAGACTGCAAATTGACCAAAGAGATAACGATAATAAAATCAAGAAGATCGCTATGTTGGTCAGTGTTTTATATGAAAGCAAACACAGAAAATGACGTCAAAATGGCGTTTTTTGTGTGACATTGCTTTTTAAGTATCCGTGTGGCTGCCAATAAAATGCGACCATGAACCCCCCGATATACATCTTCCTTGTCTTTTGTGCTAGTGTTACATATGCACTTAGCTGTTTTCCTCTACATATGTTTACAGTGTGCATTTGGATCGTTAAGAAATAACGGTTGCCTACGTAACATTTGGTTTCCAAAACCAACCGTGAACTACGTGAACATGTCTATAACTTCTGCACGCACGAATATGCGACTGTGTGTATTATCAGGCACAACTGATGTGTAGTGAACGTGTTAAAATGTGCGCCGTGTCAATTTGATCCGATTTGAATGTGATTTTGCCTTTCGCGTGTCGCCACTAAGCTTCGTTTCTATTTGTTCTGGTTAAGCTGAATCGTTAAAAATGATATTTGTCACTTATCAACGCATCAAACTTGGTGTTTCTTTCGCATGTAATGTTCTTCAACATCGCTGAAAGGTTTTTCCATAAAAAAAAATCCATTCATTTTTGGAACGCAGCAGACGTGGAGCGTTTTATGAGTCGTTTCCAACGAGGGACGAATGTTACGTAGGCAACCTATTTTGCGACTCTTCGCTCTTAATGTAATTTTTTTTTTAAAGTTCGACATTTCAATGTTTTATTTTGTGATAGACGTGCTCGGAGTGTCTTTGTCAAGTCTTAGGCTATTCTTTATAGTCTAGTCCTGTTCAAGTTGTAAGAGTTTAGGTAAAAAACCGTTGAATTTTCATCAAAATTGGAACAAACTCGACTATATTTTCTTTCGAAAAACGATAAATCGAAGAAAATCAGATTAAATGCTGTTGCGAAATATAGAGAAAGAAATTCTGCGTTTGTGAAGCTGATTTCCTTGTTAGTGGGGATACAAAAAAGAGCAGTTCCTTCAAACTGCCTGGTGATACTTAGCTTATATATCCAGAAAGACTTGACTGGGCGAACCAAGCAGCCAAATTTAGCATCGGATATCAAATTAATTTCACTACCTTACAGCATTTACCCTCCCCAACTCCTTAAAGAGCATTCTTTGTTAGAAAGTGTGCGATTGTTCTTGCCAATCACACTTAGATTTATGGTATAGGATGAATAATGTCTCTGACAGGACCACTAAGAACGGATTGAATTATCGATCAAATATAACAAGAAGGCGCAATTGGTCAACTAGCTCTAAACAGTTGCCCATGTTGTTTATAATCTTTGCCATGTAGCTTTGAAATTAGCAGTTCATTGTTTTGGGCATATACGCTGTGAAAACCCATACATTACATTGACTTTTTCGAAGCATGATCACAAAAATATGGTCGCAAAAATGAAGCGAATTAGCAGAAAAATAAAGTTTTTGAGGTAAAAATAATTGTGTCTGTTGGGTGGATAGTTTGTGTATTGTTCTGTTTCTGAGTTATTCCATGATTCAGATATAACACAATACAATACCAACGTGTTTAAGAGAGGAACACTGTGTGTCCGACGTATCTCGAAGACACAGCAAATCATTAATAATCAAAATCGTTTAGTGTCTTGATCTGCCTTGTGTTAAAAACAACGCACCTAAATCTAACCGAATTTCGAGTCGCATCAATGACGACGTCACCAAAACCAAAAGAATTCCATTCATAACACAGTCATTCACAAGCCGGTTGATGACGCCAAGTCACGGACCAATCGAATCGTCACAGCACATGCTGACGTCAAGTGCGACGCGGCGCGAAAATTTGCGATTTGTCGGCTGCTCCGTCATCCTGCTCAAGAGGAGAAACCGCAACAGTGTACATCTTGTTGCTACATGTTGACTCAATGTTATTTATTGACTCACACGAATGTATTTGTTTGTTACTTCACACAGACGATGTTTGTTGGTTGACACAACCAAAAAATACGTTTTTGTTACCTATAACTAGTTCAATTTGTTTTTCCTGACTGCATTTTGTTCGGAATAAGCTCTGAATGTGAAGCAAATAAAACTTGTTACTATATCCTATGGCTTTTTTTAATCTGTTTTGTGTTTTTGGATTCCATGTTATACGTTAAACATGTGTGATGTTACACAACTTTCCGACCACCCGACGTATCTAAAAACCCATAACTTTATCTGTTGTTTAACATGGCACCGTGTCATATGTCTATATCTTTTACATAAACCTTAAAAACAACCTATTCCGACAATTTCGATTTTCACGATGCATGTCACACTTGAGTTGGTACACAGCTTTGTGGAAGGACCCAATAATAGAGCTTTAATGGCAGTCTGTATCGCATTATATTCAAATAGGCGAGACTGTTTATATCCAGTTCGTTCACATATTTCCTCAAAAGAGCACATGTCGTTATCGTTAAAAACATCTTTAACAACGCATATTTTAGCCTTTATCCAGTCATTCATGTCAGCGTTTGCTTCCTGTACCTTATATTTGTATTATTCCATAAGGTTTGATTGCGTACACTTATCTGCTGTTCATTACTGCTTATTTCTTTGATCTTGTGTTTATTGTTTAGCCAGGTGATAAAAGCTTGTTTCCAGAAATATTGCTTTATGGCACCTAGTCCTTTAAAATTTTCTGCACTCACATTTGAGCGCAGACAGCATAAGCGTTCGCCCAGATTTAAAAAGGATGCTAATGGAATCTGTTGCCACTTTGCGTTACTTCCGTCCAGCAGCCTCATAATCCATGAAATTAGAAATGATGTTTGTACATCTTTGACATTAATCATTTTCAGACCTGTTTAGGGAAAGCAGTTTTCATTATTTAGGGGAATCAAGAATTGACTTCTAAGCTTCATTTTTTTTCTTTGTGTATTTATACTATAATTCAATACAAGGTATCTCCAAACATTATTTGTCAGAAAATGTTCGTAAATTTGTTTGAATCCTAGAAACCCCTAAATAATGGAAAATGTGTTGGCTAAACAATTCATTGTTTAGGGAAAGCAGTTTTCATTATTTAGGGGAATCAAGAATTGACTTCTAAGCTTCATTTTTTTTCTTTGTGTATATACTATAAATAATTCAATACAAGGTATCTCCAAACATTATTTGTCAGAAAATGTTCGTAAATTTGTTTGAATCCTAGAAACCCCTAACTAATGGAAAATGTGTTGGCTAAACAATTCATTGTTTAGGGAAAGCAGTTTTCATTACTTAGGGGAATCAAGAATTGACTTCTAAGCTTCATTGTTTTTCTTTGTGTATATACTATAAATAATACAATACAAGGTATCTCCAAACATTATTTATCAGAAAATGTTTGTAAATTTGTTTGAATCCTAGAAACCCCTAAATAATGGAAAATGTGTTGGCTAAACAATTCATTGTTTACGTAAATAATTCATTGTTTACGTAAATAATGATTTACTTAGCAACATTGCTGATTGTTTATAAACAATGTAATATAAGTCTAAATAATATATTGTTTACGTATATTATTTAGACGTATTTTACATTGTTTGTAAACAATCAGCAATGTTGCTAAATGAATCATTATTTACGTAAACAATGAATTATTTACGTAAACAATGAATTGTTTAGGTAAAGAATGAATGGTTTACGTAAACAAAAAAATATTTAGAATTGTTTTACATTCTTTATAAACAATTACTTATTTAGCACATGAGCTTCTAAATAATGATTATTTAGCTAAAACTGGTGAAAAAAACATGAAAAAGTATCCAAATAATTATTTGACAAACGGAATGCCATAAGGCAAAGACTCCCAGAAGCCGAGAAAATGTTGCATTTGTGAGGTCATTTTTTGGTCTTTCCTTGCAACTGGGAATCAAAATTACACATTTTCAACAGTAACAAAACACGCGGAAGTGGGAAAGGTATAGGGGCGAGCACTCAATGATCTCACAGTGTGCAGTACAGTCCCTTTCCGAAACATTGGTTCCCCGATAGCGCAGATGATATCTTGTTGCAATCGGTTCTCTGATATTTTTGATACCAGTGATAGTGTAGCGTGTGACTTGACTTGTGGCCTATGTAATGGTGATGGACTTATAACGGGGAGGGCAGGCCGTTGTCGACTTAATGTTGTTCATAATTTGAAATAGTTTTAGAAGACCAAATAAACTAAGGGAGTTGGGCGAAGAGCTTAAAAAGTCCACTTTTTTTCTCTCTGAGAGGTACATCGGATGGCCAGGGGGGGGGGGGTCCGGAACCCAGGAACCCCCCCCCCCCCCCCCAGATCCGGCCCTGCGTAACCACGACACTCTAAGCAGGTTCCGTGTTTCATTGGTTAAACTAAAGACAAGAGGAAAGGGGGAGGAGGGCGTAAACTGTAAAGACTAAAACATTCGAACCCAGCTGGCATCGTCTATCATCTACCCGGATCAAATTCAAAGGAATTAACACCTACTTGAAAACCACTGCTACATGCCGCTAGCCGCGAGGCATACAGAGACAGACAGGCCGCCATATGACGTAACAACACCTGCAGGCTAGCGGCTACCCGTCTCTTCCTAGGAGAGCGGCTTATAAGTTCAAAGGATCAAAGACTAGTCAGAACATGGACACAGACGGCTAAGCGCGCTTAGGATCTACCGGTGACTGGACATGTGCATCTCAAGATTTAACTTAGAACAGATAATGGCATTACACAAAACATAAAGTGAACGGCAACATGAACTACAAACATTAGACTCACTGGACAATGACAAAAACTGTACTCTATAATTGGTGACTGGTCGCCCTGTCACACATGTACAGGGGAAGAGCTCCCCAAACCGTGCGTCCCTGCGTCTTATACTCAATAGAAACCGAAAACACGTACTGGAATTTCATGGAGGGGGCCCACAACGCACTTACACTTAATAGAGCGGGTCCCGGGACGCACTGCATATCCGTTATTTTGTGTACCATCAGTACTGTTATCAAACAATTATCAATCAATCTAACCCATACATATCATTATCAGTACAGTGACCATACTGATGTAGTCAACGTGGTATTGTGGCTTGTAGCCACCGGCTTCGGTCGGGTTGGCGAAGAGGGAAGATCGAGAGACACAGGAATAAAGTTTGCCATGCCAGTAATCTGCTGTTGTCACAATGTTGTCTGTTGTGTCCGTGAGTGAAAGTCCAGAGGGAGTCAGTAACACATCAAGAAAGAGCAAAACATCAGTTCCCAAACCCTCTACACATGTACCCCTGCCTCCTTTTGGACGCCCCTCCTGCACATACATTAGGTCCAGCCCTACCTCAGTAGACGAGCTTACTCTGCCTTGCCTTCCCAAGTAGGAGGTCCCGGGTTTTCATCCCGCTGGCAGCGCCTGCATACGTGGTAGGTAAAGGATGAGGTCGGATTTTTTCCGTCGTGTGTAGACGCATGCAGGCGATCAGGTGCGCACGTTAAACATCCCGTTATCCATGGTTACGGCTCCGTGGGACACAGATACATATAAAAGTATCCAGCATGTAAGCCTAGCACTCCCCAAACTTGAGCTCAACAATTGGGTGGAAATGGACATACCAAAAAAGACCTCTCGTTAAAACTGAATCTTTCTCTCTGTCAGTGTCTCTGTCAGTGTCTCTGTCTGTCTGTCTGTCTGTCTGTCTGTCTGTCTGTCTGTCGCTCTTTCTTTCTCTCTCTCTCCCTCTCTCTGTCTGTCTGTCTGTCTGTCTGTCTCTCTCCCACTCAAATGAAAGCTGTTGCATTTTTAATTTTCTGCACTATTTTGCTGTGTGTGTGTGTGTGTGTGTGTGTGTGTGTGTGTGTGTGTGTGTGTGTGTGCGTGTGTGTGTGGTTCCAGACATGGCCATGGCTCTAGTAAAACAGGATTATGTCGTAAGTACCCTTTTTTGTGCTGTATATCGTTCTTCTATTTTACATTTAGTGTGTGTGTGTGTGTGTGTGTGTGTGTGTGTGTGTGTGTGTGTGTGTGTGTGTGTGTGAGTGTGTTTGTATGTGTTTGTATGTGTGTGCGCGCGTACGTGTGTATGTACTGTGTGTGTGTGTGCGTGCATGCAAAGCAATTCAGAGAAAACTTCCGGACAGATAATTATGTAGCTTTGCATGCGAGTTCTTCCAGATAATATTCTCAGATGTCTTTGATGACGTCATATCCGCCGCATCTCCTCCATCCGTCATCTCCTCACTGAGGATGCCACTAAAACTCTGCTCTGCGCCTTTGTCCTATCCCGACTCGATTATTGCAATTCCATTCTATCTGGCTCTCCCAACTACATCATCGAATAAAAGCTTCAGCGTGTTCAGAATCATGCCGCCCGCCTCATCTTTCGTTCTTCCAAGCATGACCACATCACCCCTCTTCTTCAAACCCTACACTGGCTGCCTGTTCAACAGAGGATTCAGTTCAAGATCTCCACACTCTGCTTCAGAAACTTTGATCTATCGTCCCCTAGCTATCTTTCTGACCTTCTTGATGTCTACTCCCCCTCTCGCTCCCTAAGATCCTCCGCAGACACCCGCCTTTTTAGGATACCATCAGCACGCACCAAAACATATGGCCAGCGCACCTTCTCCTACCAGGCCCCATCCATCTGGAACCAACTCCCGCATTCACTCAGGCACTCCACATCTATGCAATCATTCAAAACCTCACTCAAAACACACCTCTTCCCTCACTAGTCCGTTAATGACCACACATCACCCTCTCCTGCTGGTCCTTGATCTGTCTCTTTCTTTCTCCTTCTTCTTCCCTTTCCAGCTCTATTCTTCTTCTCTCAACTAACTTTATGTATCCAATACTTTATTTATTTATTTACGACTGTTTTTCCGTCTAGAATGCATGTGCCTGTAGTTGGTATGAGTGAGTGCGTCGCGTTCTCGCTGTGCGCCTGTCTGCGAGTGTATGAGTCCTTGTCGATTTGTGTTTCGTATAATGTTCACTATGTATTTTATATTTTGTAAGCGCCTAGGGCTATATTTAGATTAGGCGCACAAATGTTCATAATAATAATAATAATAATATCCGCCTGTTTGCAAAGGTTAAGGCCGCACTGTGTCGGCCCTATACCTTGAGCACATTGATTGACCAAAAGGTCGAGGACATTTGGTCGAGAGTAAAAACGTCGAGGGTGACAAGTCACACATGTAGTCTAGGTCATGACTTGCTTTCAGTGTTCATCTTTTTGTTTCAGGCCGACAGATTGACTAAATGTTTTGATATCGCTTCACGCGACTTGTTCTTGTTATTGTTCTCGTTCTCTCGAAGGGTGTCGACGTCTTAAGCGCTGTGTGTGTGGGTGTGTTTGTGTGTGTGTGCGCGGGTTTCCGTGCGTGCAGGCGTGTGTCATAGCTATATTTCATTATTTCAGAAAATATAATTATTTTGAAGAAAAAGGTGTCCTAGTTACTGATGTTCACAAATAGCTAAAATTGTTCTCACAAACCAGTTTATCTTCTCAGCTCTGGTTGTTGTCTTTGCCGTCGGTCATTTTTGATTGCAAGTATTTGAAGCCGATGGTTTTGTCATTTAATTTTTGTTTGATAATTTGGTAGATGGATGGAAGTGTTGCATGATTCTCTGAATGCTTTCTAATTTGATTAGTTGATTTATTGACTTACTAGAGGAATACCCGCTTCGCCGGGTAGCCGGCTTCGCCGGGATGAAATACTTAGAGCCGTACGCCGGCTTTGCCGGGTCCGAACAATGGACCCGCCAAGCTTAGGTCCCTCCCAGATTCGTGGAATGGGAACAGCACGAAAATGATTCAGTGGCCATAATGCCATTCCTGACCATATCGAGTCCCATCCTTGTCGACGAATGTAACCGTGTTAATCACCTTTGGAGGCGAACTCCACTCAAACAGGATTGAGCAATTTAGAGCTTATCTCTCAGCCCTTTTGATCTGTTATGGCTTCTCAAAGGAAGGCCAGTACATACAAATACACAAAAGCCGCCAGACCACATCACAAACAGAACTGAACAATCCACAGGTGTTGCCCACATAGAGAGAGAGAGACACACACACACACACACAAACAAACACAGAGAAGCCGTATATATAGAGAGATAGATGACAGTGTATTTTTCGCGTGGCTATAAATTGATTCGACCTTTGCACTTTTACAGTGAGGATAATTTACGGGTCCAATTTACGTTCTGGACACTGCGGTGACCTTCTAAAAATAGTAACAGAACGCCGGGAATATCCGAAGATGCCCCACTCATACTATAGTGCACCATACGAAGGAAGGGAGGTAAACGCTGAAAACCTGGAGAAGATAAGGAAGAGTTACTTATAATGGTGAAATGAACACAAAAACCAAAATCGGTTCAGCGCTGCGCGCTGAGAGCACGTGTTGAAATATCTCATCGATGATATTGTGTCCGGGGTGTAGCTGAATACGGTGTCCAAATTTGAAAAAGATCCACCAAGAACTTTGGCGTTGTGATGTGGTGTAGCGGCTTTGGTGTGTCGGTATGGGGGCCCGGGTAGCTGAGGTGGAACCAAAATCGGTTCAGCGCTGCGCGCTGAGAGCACGTGTTGAAATATCGACCAGGTTGTGTCCTGTCCCGGGTCTACCTGAATATGCCCACCAAATTTGAAGCAGATCCATCGAGAACTTTGGCCGTGCATCGCGAACTCACAGACAGACACACAGACAGACACACAGACAGACAGACACAAGTCGTATATATAATATATATAGATTTATTGGACTGACTGACTCAGTAATCGATTGACTGGTCGAATGATCGATCGATCGATTGATTGATTATTGGGGATGGATGGATGAACGGACGAAAGGAAGAGTAGATGATTTCCTGATTGTTTTTAAATTGATTGATTGTTTTATTGGTTGGGTGATTGATTGATTGATTGATCATTAGGTTGGTGGGTGGTTGGATGGATGGATTGACTGATTGATCGATAGGTGGGTGGATTGGTTGATTGATTGATCGATGGATTGATGGATACTTTGATTCGTTGATTGATTGATTGATTGATAGATGGATTCGATTATGGATTGATTGATTCATGGATGGATGGATCTATCTTTTCGTTGATTGATTGATTGTGATTGATCTGATGATTGATTGCAATTTACAGGCGGCTTTATTCACCCTAGCACCAGGCTTAGGGTTCAACAATGTTCTAGGCATACTGACGGTGGTGGGCTATGTGATAACGGCCCTAACATTGCCTTGCAAAATGTGCTGTTGCTGCCGACGTCGTGAGAAACCGCTCCCGTCCTTCACCAAGGTCGTTATCCGCGGCGGCGGAGTGGGGATCCTCGTCGTCTTCACCCTGTATGCATGGCAGTCTTTTTTATTTATTTTTCTTAACACGGAGGTACATTTACAGAGGCTAACATCGGCGCGTGGCAGATGTAGCTCCATAATGTAGCGTGTGTGTGTGTAGTTTGTGCGAGTGAGTGTGTGTGTGTGTGTGTGTGTGTGTGTGTGTGTGTGTGTGTGTGTGTGTGTGTGTGAGAGAGAGCATAGACTTTTGTCTTTAGAAAAATAAGTTATTATTAAAATTCATGTCACATCCTCTGGTTTCCAATGTTACGCGAGTGATGTATTTTGTATTTATATATAAGTAACATGATTTTTAATGCCAATATTGACAAACTGACATTTGTTCGTTGCAAGAGAAACGTTCATACATGTACCAATATATATGCGATTATTAGTTAGCTATCTCTGATGTTTCCAATGATATAGAATACGCTGACACTTGTGTCTGCTGTGTGCCATTAACATGGCCCAAACAACCTCGATCTTAGGTACTGGCTGCTGTAAGAAAATGTCTGGTCAATTTAAGATGCACTTCAGATCACAGCATTGCTGAGGCAACGATTTGTTCGTTGCACCTTGAAGTGTCAAGCACAGTAACTTTAAGACAACTGTTGGTCTTTCTTTATTTGGTGTTTAACGTCGTTTTCAACCACGAAGGTTATATCGCGACGGACAACTGTTGGTGATGTTTGTGTTTGTCTATCATGTATCCAGGGCAGGACTGGGAGCGACCGTGCAGGTAACCCGCCACGTGGGCCCTACTGGCGCACAATTCCTTGAAGAAGGCGAGAATGCTCTCGACGACCTCGTCTCTTTTCTGAACAACTCGGTTGAGGTAGAGTAATTTAACATTTATTACAATGTAAAATACGTGTATTAACATTTATTATTTTTGTTCTCTAAGTCGTATCGGACTTACGGCCCCGACCCCCACCCCTCATCATCAGTCCCCTGACTGTGGTAGTCGTTGGGAAGACATGAGGGCTGAGGAGGAAGAAACCCTCCTCCAGGCTGTATTATCAGGGGGCTGTTGCCAGGAGATCAGGGACGCTCAGCTGCGTCCATTCCTTGACGTTGTCGGACCCACCCCCCCCCCCCCACCCCACCCCAAAAAAAAAGATATCATACATAAATAAAATAAAATCCCCAGCGTGCGTGCTCGCACGTGCGTGTTTGTGTGTTTGGCCCGGCTAATCGTCCGTCTGTTAACAAAAACGTTTACGTTAAGTTTTTGTGTGAATTTGCCTCCTAGGACAATTGCTTTAATGTTTGCAATGACTTAAACCTTGCTGTGGGGTTAACATACCTTCCGCGTAACCTGCTATGATGTATTGACCTTGTTTCATCTTCAAGGTCACAACGAAACTTGGGTTTGATTCAAAACGAAAGCTAGGTTTTCTTAACTTTTTTTTTCTCCAGGAGGTGTTCTACATCTTTGATCAGCTGGATTTCACCAAGAGTGTATTATTCCGGGATCTAGACAGTAAGTCTCTCTGCATCTCTCTCTCCCCTATCAGTTTGAAGTATGTTTATTTAAAGGCCAACCTCGGCGCGCGGCAGATGTAGCCTACTTGTTTCTTGTGCTAGCAACGCTAAATTTGGCCCTGTGGCCTTCTACTACAGTTGACCCCCTCCCCCCCTCCCCGTTTAGTACCATGTTTTCTGACTTTCTGTTTATTTCCAATGTTAAAAAAAATGTTAAAGTTACAATTTTCTTCTTTTGATGTTTGGTAGTATTTCAATGACAGGCATTGGCACGTTGAAACTAGTTACAATTTCCATGTATCGATGTTTGGTTGTACTTCAATGGCTGGCATTGGCACGCTGAAACTCGTTACAATTTCCATGTATCGATGTTTGGTTGTACTTGAATGACTGGCATTGGCACGTTGAAACTAGTTTCAATTTCCATGTATCGATGTTTGAATGACAGGCATTGGCACGTTGAAACTAGTTACAATTTCCATGTGTCGATGTTTGGTTGTACTTGAATTACTGGCATTGGCACGCTGAAACTCGTTACAATTTCCATGTATCGATGTTGAGTTGTATTTTAATGACAGGCATGGGACGCTGAAAATAGTTACAATTTCTATATCGATGTTGAGTTGTATTAGAATGACATGCATGGGCACGCTGAAAATAGTTACAATTTCCATGTATCGATGTTGAGTTGTATTTGAATGACAGGCATAGCCACGCTGAAAATAGTTACAATTTCCATATATTGATGTTGATTTGTATTTGAATGACGGGCATTAGTAGTAGGGAAGAGGTATAAACCGGACCTCCGCAGGGCCCCCAAGATCCGCAGGGATAGGGTCCATAAGGTTATAGGTTAAGGTGCCTGTGTTTAAGTAGTGATAAAGAGGGATTGCGTTTAAACGGTTTATTGCGTTTTATATTTTGCCATGTGATTTCATGTGCCTGTATAGACAGGGTGCTCGGCACTAATGACCACTCCAGCTGGGGTAATGACAGGATTACTGCTCCCCTGCAGTAATTGCCCCCATAGGGTCAATTACTGCTTTTTTTTTATTGGGTGCTTATTGCAGGTGGATGCTTATCGCGGTTGGAGTAATGACAGTAATTGACCCTCCCTCTGTGTTTTCACGGGCTTGGGACCGTTTTGACAAGGTATGTCAAAGCCACATTGGGGGTTTTGTGGGATTAAACAATACGAGCATTATTTACAGAAGCAAAACACGGCTTAACAAATTTATTTACAAAAACGACAAAGTTGTTTGGCATTGGAATGTTAACCATATCACAGGCGGCGGTATCACAGTCAAAAAAAGAAAGAGACCCATTAGAGGGGTATCACAGTCAAAAAAGAAAGAGACCCGTTAGACGGGTGTAGGTAGGGTTGAAACCCCATCAGAAGCGATCACACGCTTGATGTAGAAAAACGAGAGTGACTTTCTGGTTTGGGAATACGTGAACATAGACTTTCCGTCTGTCTTGAAACCAGTGTTTGTACCACCACCACTTTCTTGCGTTAGAAACACCTGTTGGTAAGACTCTTTTGTCAGTTTGTTTTGGTTTTTGTTTGAGCCTTTTGAACTAAATTTACTCCCACTGTCTCCCTCACAAAAGTAGGTTTTAGAACACAAACCAATAAACGCATTTCCTTGGTATTCGGTTTTAAAGAGACCGGTTGTTCGTTTGTCATAGTGGACAGGCGCTGTACAGGCCTGACAGAGAGTCGCGTCCCATGGGGCGTTAGCTAAACGTGTGTTTTGGAAGGCTGCCTCGTGTTGGTCACAGGCTTGTGCAGGGAACCATTGGTTATACACTTGGTAAAACTGCTCTCGCAGTTCAGGACGAACCACCTCTTCTAACGTTGAAGTGCTAAGCGCCATGTATAGAGAATCTGTATTCATTTCCAAAAGCTGGTAGTCGACTTTGGACACAAACTTATCTAGAAAATCAAAATGAAACTCCAACATGCGTAGTTTAGCGTACTGGTAAACAAAGTAACCAATCTGAGAGGGGAGTGACCAGTTGATTTTTTTTTTAGCCATCTCTACTTCAGTGACAGAATCTGTTACTTCTGTTAGTTTTTGAAAACGACCATTGTTGATCAGTTTTGAGGCCTCATCAGACAAAACGTAATGAATATCACGATGGTTGGCCACGTTAGTTAAGGTTTTCCCGTAGGCTGAGTTACCGAGCAGTTTAAAAGTTTCAGCGAAGATAGCTTTTGATGGGTCTTGGTCTCCTGCTCGTCTTGCGTTTGAAACGCTGTCACCAAACTGACGGAAACAGGTTTTGGGTTGATACTCTACGATCA
This sequence comes from Littorina saxatilis, assembly GCF_037325665.1. Lineage (NCBI taxonomy): Eukaryota > Metazoa > Mollusca > Gastropoda > Littorinimorpha > Littorinidae > Littorina > Littorina saxatilis. The sequence continues at coordinate 40,152,320 of NC_090256.1, forward strand.
GCGTGATGTTTTTAACAAGCAACCCGTGCTGCACGTATCAAAACAAGAGGGGTGTAGCTAGCAGAATTTGTTCACCGTGGTAACTCCCTACAAGTGTACGACGTGGTTGGGATAAGAGCTTGTGTTTTTCAGCGTAGTCTTTCATAAAATCCCCGATCTGTTCTCGGCTGACAGACTCATTTTTGAAAATAGGCTGCATTTCACTGAAATGTTCTTTTAGATGATCAGGTACATAAATATCACACTGTACCAACCCGAACAAAGTTTTGTTTTGCACCGCGTCTAAGACAGTTTGATCTGTGATGGTAGAAGGATGCCGGAAGGGTTTAAGTGTCGGAAAACGACCTTGTAGAAAAGCCTGAATGGAGGTGTTTTGTTTTTTGTCTGCGTGCCATTCACACTCCCATTTTTTGACGACAGTCACACCCACATCCTCACGCAAATATTTGGTGATGTTGCTTGTATGTTCTCTGAGTTCAACTAGTGTTTTTCCGGTGACAGGGTTAGTCGTTTTACCGGCGGTCACAGAACAGTCATGACCGTGGAACAAACATCCGTGAAACTGATAGCAAATTTGATTTGTGGCATCCCAACCATCAACTCTAATCTTTTTTCGACCAAGGGCCTTCTCTTTTGCGTTAAACTTATGTTGGAGATGGATCTGTTTTGAATCCATAACCCACTCCAACCATTCCCGAGCTAGCTGACCGTTGGGATCTGTTTTTTCCGCTTTAAAAGCGTTTTCTTTCCGACCCACTGTTTGAACAAGGTTTTTGTGGGGTTTTGCAAAGAATGACGCGAGGCTCCTTTGTGCAAAGCAAGACAGCGAAAGAGACACAAACCGTCAGTATAAGGAAAATGATGATTCGCATCTTTTTGGAGTTTGTGCAAGAACTGTGTGTTTGTGATGTAGTCAGGTAGACTACCACAGGCACACCCGATAGGAAAGTCAGCCAAAGGCGTGACATAGAAACTGGAAGACATGATGCTGTGAACAGAATACCGAGAGTTTGGGCGTTCGAGTCTAACTTGTTCTAGAATGTCATGGTCACTGATTTCACCGAGAAAAGAAAGAAAGTCCTGCTTTGAGTTGATCAGGCGCGGTCGTTGTAAGACAGAGTGGTTATTGACTGAGGCATGAAAGAAAGACAAGTCACCCGACTCTTTGTTTTTGAGAAGAAAAGAGTGAGAAAAATTGATTTTGAAGCGCTTGTTTTGTTCATTGAACAGATCAAGAAGCGACTCGTCCCAATCAGGGAAATCAGAACAAGGGTTGCCGAGAATGGTATAGGTTGATTGAAGTTTACCGGGCCGCTTATGAGTTTTAACAGAATTCCAATGCTTTTCGTCCATTTGTCTTTCTTCACAAGGTAACTTTTTGATTTTTTCTTTTTCTAGACTTCGTTTGTTTAATCCCTTTTTGGGGGAAGGGGCTTCCTGTGAAGACGAGCTTTTTCTTTTGGACCCAGCGACTGTCGGCACTGGTGGTGGTGGTGTCCGACTCGCAACATCTTGGCAGTTTTTGTTTGAGTTTTTATGCCGAGTAAGGTCGTGTTTTCTGCAAAACGACTTGCCGCACATAGCACAGAGAAAAGGTCTGGCTTTGTTATGGACTTCGTTAACATGAGCGTTAACGTTGTAGCTCTGTGTAAAAACCTGTTCACAGTGCGGGCATTGGTTACGCTGTAATAAAAAAAAAGAACTATGTCTGAGCTACAAAAAACCAATATGAAATAACATCTTACATAAAAAAATTAGTTTTCTAAAAATCTATGTCTGAAAAAAAGTAACACGCTACCTTTATTTTTTTTATCTTTACAAAAACAAAATCAACTTACCAAAACTGCTGAGGCTGGTTGTGGAGTTGAGTCAGAGTCACTGCTGCTGCTATACCCCCCGCGGGTTAGGGGGAGTCCCATATTGGTTGGGACTAGAAAAAATTTACCCCATGCTACCCAGCATGTCGTAAGAGGCGACTAACGGTTCTGTTTCTTCTCTTCTTTTGTCTTATTTCTGCCTTACCAGTCCTTTCACCTATATTTCCTTCCAAGAAAACTCTCCCTACTATTCCCTGCAGTTTTCCAATTCTTTTCTTGTTGTCTTATTTCTACCTGACTGGATCCATCACCTTTATTTCACTTACCAAAAGTCTTCTTTTCCACATCCTTATTTCTCTGCACCCCGCATGTCGTATGAGGCGACTAACGGATTCTGTTTCTCCTTTAACCCTTGTTAAGTGGTTCTTGTATAGAATATAGTCAATGTTTGTAAAGATTTTAGTCAAGCAGTATGTAAGAAATGTTTAGTCCTTTGTACTGGAAACTTGCATTCTCCCAGTAAGGTCATATATTGTACTACGTTGCAAGCCCCTGGAGCAATTTTTTGATTAGTGCTTTTGTGAACAAGAAACACTTAACAAGTGGCTCTATCCCATCTCCCCCCTTTCCCCTATCCCATCTCCCCCTTTCCCTCGTCGCGATATAACCTTCGTGGTTGAAAACGACGTTAAACACCAAATAAAGAAAAAAAGATGCTGCTGCTGCTGTTGGTCGCCATAGGTTTTTTTTGTTCACCCTCACACTTGTAAAGTCGAAGAGACACTCAAGACTTAGTTAAAATCAATATTAAAAGTCCTACGGTTTTGAGCCATTAAGGACTTGAGTGTTTGTCCGCTTTCAAAAAGAGGAAAGAAAGAAACAAAAAATAAGGAGAGGAGGGCAGGGGGTGGGGTTGAGTTGATAATGCTCTGTGGAATTTGTTAAAATGAAAAGTAGTTAAGATGTTTCTTGGTAAGAATTATAAGTCTGTATTCTATATCTTGAATAACGGGTTTGTAAAATGATTTTTTTTTTTTTTTAATTCAAATCGAGTTAAAAAGTGGAACCTTTCAGGATCACCAATAAAACCAAATAGATGAGCAAGTAAGAGGAACACGAACAATAAATCTCAAAACTTTTTACAAATACAAGGATTAAAATGTAAGCCACGAAGGCCGTGGTAATAAAAACAATATGTACAGTTTGGCGACTAGTGGGCCTTGGGTGAGGATATGTTGTCTAGAGGCTAGTCGCTAGAATCAGGAGGGATGGCGGGAGCCACTCGACCTCAAACTGAAACACGCTGATGTGATAATCTGGGCTTAGTTATACCCACAGCCCCATGTCCGAGTCCCTGACCAGTCGGCACAGCAGCAAGCTGTGTGACCAGCCTAGAGAACTGCTACTGCGCAAATAATCCTGGGGACTCAGACCATGGAGCTGCATATGGTCATATAAGGTTTTAAAGGTAATTCTATTTGTAGCGCATGGAGCGAAAATGTGTTGAAATGAATAGGGTTCTCCACAATGGCAGGACTTGTTAAAGATATGGAAGCGGCAGCCGCCGGCACGGAGGCGTCTGAAGATAGTGAGGAGGTTTGTTGGGAGATCGGGGTGTAGATCGTTCATATCAATGGGTTGATAGGACAGAGATGTTACGTACTGACTTCGAATGAGTTTACGGATTTTACTGTAGAACTCGGTTACTGAGTAGCCGATGTTAGTGTTAGCTGGGCTAGATTCTGCAGTTCATTTCCCCGGAACCCTACGTGAGAGGGGACCCAGAGAAATGATACGGATGTGCCGGATGAGATTAACTGGTGACATATAAAGAGGATTTTTCTTTGTAGCTCTGCCCGATTTGATGTGTTTCGATGCAGAGCTTGTAATGAAGAGCGCGAGTCAGAGCAGAAAACTACCGCACGCGGTGTGACTGGGAGGTCATTTATAAAAGTGCATGCCATGAGCAAGGCAAATAGCTCGGCTGAGAATATGGAGATGTCTTTATTAAGAGTATATTTCCTTGAGATTTTGAGATCTGGGATCACAATTAAAGGCGCAGCCAACGCTGCCGTCTGCAAATTTGGATCCGTCGGTAAAGACTTTTAAATGCTCCGAGAATTTGTAGTTTAGGGTTTCTTTTGTAACAGTAGCTAGGTAGACGGGGTTATCTTTTTTGGTAGTATTATCTTCACTGTCGTATATGATAGTAGGGGTTTCCTCAAGCCAAGGCGGGTAGGAGGGCGGGGGGACCCTGGCCAGCTCACTGACCTTCACCCCGCTATCGGCTAGAATGCGGTTTACTGTGTCGGATAAGGGTAGCGTTTTGGCCAAGAGTTGAGTGCTATGTTTGGTGTTGGCCTCATAATTTTGGTGCTGAGGAAAAAAGTCAGTCAGGACCTCGCAGGCAGAGTTCTCTACCGCGTGGGCTCTGACAGCATACTGAGCTGAACGGAGTTTTATCTCATCCACAAGGGGCAGCCACCCACACTCGCTGTAGACTCGACTCTTACTCGCTTGTTGGGAGAGTCCCAGAGCTATTTTGAGTGCCCTGCACTCTATAATAGCCAGTTTTTTCATGAGCGCCGGGCGCGTCGCGAAATAAGCTTCGCACCCGTAAAGGAGGCGGGAGCGAATTAATGCCCGCACTACCTCTGTGACACACTTACGTCCTCTGGCCCAGGATTGGGACGCCAGGTAGCGTATGATATAAAGATCCTTGTTGGCCTTATTGATCAGATGTTCGATATGACTGGTCCAGTTAAGTCGGGTATCGATGATAACGCCGAGGAACTTAACTTCTGAGCTCGGTTTGATAATATCACAACCTATCTTTATACTGCAGTTCCTGTACAGTTGTCTACGGGAGACAACAAGAAAGACTGTTTTATTTGAGGCTAGTTGGAAGCCGTTGGTGTACATATATTGACAGAGGTTGTCGATTTTAGTTTGGTAAGAAGATAAGTCAACAGTGTTGGTAACTCTGTTATGGCGTGGTCTATTAGTGTCTATTAAGGCGAGGTCGTCCGCATACAGAAGTACACTGGCACCGTCAACCTTAACAGAAGTAATGTCATAAGAGCATGATGCTGAATAAGTTTGGCGCGATGATACTGCCCTGGGGAACCCCCATGTCCAGCGCATGGGTTTTGGACACCGAAGAGCCCACTCGGACAGACATCTTGCGATTGCTGCTGAAGTTTTTGATGAATTGGTACATGTGGCCAGAGACACCGATTCTGCCGAGTTTTAGGAGTAGACGAGCATGCCAGACGCTGTCGTACGCAGATTTAATATCAAAGAAGGTTCCAAGAAGAGAATTATTACTATGTGCCAAGGTCTTTTTGATTTTTTCAGTGACGTGCACAATGTGGTCCGCACACGAACGACCTTGCCTAAAACCTGCCTGGCATGTAGGAATGATATTGTGTTTATTGAGGTGGAACTCCAGCCTCTGGTTCACCACACGCTCAAAGATCTTGCTGAGGTGGGGGGTTAGTGATATGGGGCGGTAACTGCCAGGTAGATTGCCCGGTTTTCCGCTCTTCAATACTGCTACTACTTGTGAGTCTGACCACGCTGCGGGGATAGTATCCTTTAACCAGCATAGATTTAAAAACTGAGTGAGCAACTTAACAAAGTTAGGTGGTAGATGTTTTATCATGTGATATGATATTGGGTCTAAACCTGTGGATTTTTTTTGGTCTTTCACAGAAGAGATGGCGTTTTGGACTTCTTTTGCCTTAAACATGCAGTTTATAGGCAACTGGTTGTCATCTGGGGGGTATGTGAAACCCTTCTCCTGATCTAACCTATAATTGAGTCGTTCAGTATCTAGGGATTTTGATTGACTATTTTTGGCAAAGGTATCTGCTAATAAATTTGCCTTTTCAGAGTCAGTTGTGGTCATTTTATCACCCGATAGTAGTGGCTTTTCTTTAGTTCTGTATCTACATTTAAATCTGCGGATTTTCTTCCAGATTTTGCCACAGTCTTTGTAATCTTTAGTTTCTTTGTGGACAAAGTTTTCCCAGTTTTGAAGTTTAGCCTCAGCGGTGATCTGGTTAAATTGTATTTCAGCTGACTTCATATTCGTGAAGTTAGCGTCTGAGCAGTGCCTGAGATATGTCCTAATGTGATATCGCTTGTTTGCCAAGGCTTCATCACAGTCTGCATTCCACCACTCATTCCTTTTGGCCTTACAGTTAGGATTTACTGATTTAAGCGGAATGTGATTATTGGCAGCAGTGAGTATACATTGACGTATGTTATTGTAAGAGGCTTCGATGTCATCCGTAAGGACAGTTTCCTCCCTGACACCCTCGAGCTCCGCACGGAAGCTGTCCCAATTTGCCTGTTTGTAATTGTACTTTTTTCTGACCTCCGAGTTATTGCGATTAGGGGCGAAGTGGCGGAAGGTAAGAACAATGGGTAAGTGATCGGAGCCGATCAAGACTTAGCCTCAGAAGAAGCTTATTTATACCCCCTTTTGACCGCGTCACCGCCGTATTCTAACTACGCGTTTCTATTTTTAGCGCTGACCAATCAACAAGTTCTAACATGTTTAGGTCTTGCGTCTCTGTGGTGCAATACTCAGGCGTAAGCACCCAATGACCCCCCTCTGGAGGTTTACCGGCGAGTGGCCTCCGCGAAGCGCAGCGGTACCATTTTTATTGCCTTATCCTGACACCTCTGATAGTTATTAGCACTATTAAAGAGAGAGGGCTCCGCGAAGCACAGAGAAAGTGTGTGTGTGAATGAGTGTGTGGTGTGTGTGTTTGTTTGAGTGTGTGTTTATATATATATGTGTGTGTGTGTGTGTTTGTGTGTGTGTGTTTTGGATGGTAGAAAAAAAAGACTAACATAACTAGTTAGTTTTGAATATAAAATTTAATGTAGATGGGTTTTTTTTTTTAGAATTAATAAATAAAGATAAGGATAGGATCTTAGTTTAGTATGTGAAAATGGATCCAAGGTGGAAACATCCTTTTACCTGTGTGATTGCCGGTCCCACGGGGAGTGGGAAGACTCATTTTGTCAAACAATATTTGAATCACTTACAAGATATGATGACACCCCCTCCAGAGGAATTGATTTGGTGTTATGGGGCGTGGCAGTCTGGTTACAATGAGATGAGACATGTGACGTTTGTGGAGGGTATACCCGACGTGGAACAGTGGACAGGGGTCAAAAGGCGACTGGTCATCCTTGATGATTTGATGAGTGAGACAAACGACAAGGTCACTCAACTATTCACCAAAGAAAGTCATCATCGGAATCTGAGTGTAATGTATATTGTACAGAACCTGTTTGGAAAAAACAAAGAGCAGAGGACGATCAGTTTGAACAGTCACTACCTGGTGGTGTTTAAAAACCCACGAGATGCTTCACAGATCACCCATCTGGCCAAGCAGATGTACCCTGGGAAGCTAAAGTATGTCCAAGAGGCATTTAAAGATGCGACTTCTATGCCTCACGGTTATTTGCTGTTTGACTTGCGACAAGAGACACCCGATCATCTTCGTCGGAGGACAAAACTTTTCCCGCCAGACCACCCCGTGGTGTACCTTCAAAAATAACCATGTCTGCACGCCTGAAGAGAAATGTACCCATGTTGCGGATGTTGTGTGGGGCTAAGCCTGCCGTGATTAAGGCCGTATTAAAAGGAGCTTCTCCAGATTTGATCCATGCGTTGTGCGAGTGCTCCCTAAACATCTTAAAAGGCCATGTGCAGCTGACGCCCGCACAGAAGAAACGGTTGTCTCGACACAAACAGAACCTACGGGTCTTAGCCAAAAAACAAACATCTGTCAAACATCTAAAGCAAATCCTACAGAAAGGCGGCTTTCTTCAGGCTCTTTTGAACCCTGTGCTAGGTATTGCATCTGGCTTGCTCGGGACCCTGGGTCTCTGATGCGATGGAACATACCAAAAAGATGCTTTTGATTGAGCCACGTGTGTTGGCTTCTTTGCGGGACTCTGCAGGTGGACCTCCAGTACCTGATGCAACATCACAAAGTTTGAAGGACATGGATCAAGTGATGCGAGGTATTTTAGACGATAAGGATGTGGACAAACATGAAAAAGCAGACTCCTACCAACAAGTCTTGTGGTGGTTTCTTAAGCGTGTTGAAGAATATAAAAACAAACCTCTTGGAAGAGTGGAGATATCACAACCCACAAAACAACCTTTGACAGAACTAAATGAGGCCGAGAAAGCTCAGGGCCTATCTAGGGTAGAAAAACGAGTGTTGGAGAGTGTCCCGAAAACCTTAAAGAAGAAGGCTCAGTTGCTTTTGGATATAACCAAGGACAGCTCTGACATCAAGTGGAATGCTCAAGGGCAGCTCGTGTACCAGGGGCAGACAGTAGAAGGAACCAACATGGCTGATCTGGTGAATGATGCTCTCCGTTACCGTAAAACTGCGCCTGATCCTCAAGGGTGGGAAGTGTTTGCAAGAGGTTTAAAAGCGGTTAATATCCTTCGTGAACTCATTGGTCACACAGGGCGATGGGAGTGGATGCACAAAGAGGGGGGTGATAGAGGAAGACCACCCACCAGGACAAAAAGAAGAAGAATTGTGAGTCCTTCCTCAGCATCTCCTTCTGCAGAAAGAGTATCATTCCCTTCTCCATCACCCAAGAAGAGGACGTGGCTATCTTATTCTTGAGCAGAATGCCAGTGGAAAAGAAGCTGAGAAGCTGCGACGTCGATATTATGGAAGTCAACTCCCTGGAAGTTTGGGTGGAGTGGAGTCTTTGAGAAGAACCACCAGACAAGAACAAAAACAAGAGGCGAAGCCATCAAGGCTCACGTAAGAAATCGACAAACAGTAACACAAACTCAATCACTCCGTCACACATACACACACACACACACACACACACACACACACACACACACACACAGAAAGAGCATAGGTGAAACTGTGCAAGAAAGCGAGACACTAGATCTAGATCTGTCTGTCTGCATGTAGCCTACTTACAGGACACGACTGCCAACTAGTCTCGGCGCGCTCAAAATAATAATGACCGAGACTTTCAGTACTTCCTTCGCGTGACGTCTAACCCTCTTACGTCATAATGTGACGTCAATGTAATGTGACGTCTTCAAATGTTAGAGTTTCTACCACAGACATACACACACACGCACGCACAAACACACACACACACACACACGCACAAACGCACAGACAGACAAAGTTACGATCGCATAGGCTACACTTACGTGAGCCAACAAGTTGAAAAGTGGTTGACATTTCAAGACACCTATACACTACACAAACCTGTGCGGCGAAAGTTTACTCGTCGTCGTATTATCGTGGGTGGCATAGATCACCAGTGGCAAGCAGATTTGATTGATGTTAGAGCGCTGAGAAAAGACAATGACGGGTTTACCTACCTACTCACATGTATTGATGTGCTGAGCAAACACGCGTGGGTGGTGCCTTTGAAGGACAAAACAGGGACCTCTCTGGTGACAGCCTTCAAAAGCATTTTTGCCCGAGGTCGTCAACCCCTGAGACTGCAAACAGATAAGGGTAGCGAATTTAAAAACAAGGTGTTCCAGGATTTTTTGGACAAAACAAAGGTACACTTTTTTTGTGACAGAAAATGATGACATTAAAGCCTCAATGGCGGAGCGCTTCAACCGTACTTTGAAAGACAAACTGTGGAGGTATTTCCCCAGAACAAGTTCAGTGAGGTATGTGGAAGTCTTGTCTAAGCTGGTGCGTGGTTACAATCATTCCTACCACCGCAGTATTAAGAAAGCTCCCGCTGACGTAGCCATCGCTAATCAGGAGGAAGTGTGGCAACGGTTGTATGGTGGTCCAACTCTCTCCAAACCACCTAAACTGAATATAGGAGACCGTGTGCGAATCAGCAAGACGAGAAGAGTCTTTAAGAAAGGTTATATGCCTTCTTGGACAGAGGAACTCTTTACCATCAGTCAAGTCAAGACAACCACACCCGTGACCTATGTGCTGAAAGATGATCACGGAGAAGAACTGTTGGGGACTTGTTATGAGCAGGAACTGCAGAAAGTGGGGGAGAAAGAAATATACCGCATTGAAGCTGTTTTGGAACAACGCCCTGGAAAAGGCAAACAAAAAGAGTATTTAGTCAAATGGCTCGGCTATGACCCGTCATTCAATTCTTGGATCCCACAGACGGCACTGACCCACTACACGGACTAGCTTCAGTGGTTCTGATGGAGGAAGCTCAGAAGCTTACTACGCCTCTGGATGAACCAGACAGTGTTGGCGACCAAGAACATCCAAGCTGTGGCGTGTATTTGGACGTCGTGTCCCTCGGAGCGAGATTGTCTTCCTTTGCCAGATGCTCCTTATTTATGTGGTGATTGGAGTGTCTCTGTTCAATCTGACGCGTGGACACGGGGCAGACAATTTGTGGGTAGCCCTACTGGGAAGTTGTCTCGGCTACGTGCTTCCTAACCCTTCCATTGATCCACCCTTGGCACAGTAACAACGTCTTCATTCATCATGTTCTACCTGACACTCCCCAGCAACAGCTCCTTGCAGCACTACCCTGACAACAACGCGAGTCATTTTTTTACCAAGCTTCCTCAGGCTGTAGATCTCAATGGAGAGTACGAAGTGGGACTGGCTGAAATTCAGTTTAGCAACAACTATTTGAACGTACGCGAAAGAGATGTGTATTTTCATTACAGGGAACCAGAAAATAACCAGGGTGATGAAAGTCAAACCATACGCGCGGCCTTACAGGAGGGGCTGTACGAGTCCAATAAGTACTTTGTCCATGCGCTGAACAAATTAGTGGGAACGTTGATTGGAGACCAACCCAATAAAAAAGGAAGAATGAAGTTTTACTACAACCAAGCCTCCAAAAAAGCGAGTGTGACTCTTTATGAGGAGGGTGCTACCTTCCACATGAGTCGTAGTTTGCAGGATATCCTCGGGCTACCTTCACCGATTATAAGAGGACCTGCGCACCTTGATGCAACACGCTTCATGGATTTGAACAAAGAGTTTAAAAGTATGTTTGTTTATTGTGATCTGGTGAGCCCCCGACCCGTGGGAGACGTCATGGTTCCTCTACTGCGAACTCTTCCTCCCATCGACAAAACCAAGGAGACAGTGCATTATATGTTTAAAAAACCTCATTACATCCCTCTGAGTCGCTTTCAGTTCAACACGGTGGAAATGCTTTTAACGACGGACACGGGCAAAGAGATTTCATTTGACAGTGGGCACACGATCGTGACGCTTCATTTTCGTCGTAGACGCACCGACCATTTGTAGAAGATGGTTCGTCTAACCCCTTTCCAGGGCAGTGGAAAACTCTACGAAGATTATTACTGCAGCCAGGTCGGTCACGGTCTCCCCGTGTTTGTAGGAGGAAGAAACTACAGAGGTCATGGTATTGGCAATCTCTTAGGGGGTATTGGTCGAGCCCTAGTACCTCTTTTGAAAAGTGGTGGAAAAGCTCTGCTGAAAGAGGGGGCTAGGACGGGCATGCAGGTGGCTCAGGATGTGCTGTCTGGGCGTAGTGTTAAGTCGTCACTCCATCAGAGAGCTACCAATGCAGGGAAGCGCTTGTTTCACCAAGCTGTGGGTCGAGTGACAGGCACAACAGCCGGGCCACTTGGAGAACCTGCAAGGAAACGTATAAAATCATCCACACCACGCCACCAAGGTCAGACTGGGAGGCAGAAGAAGAAGAGAAGGAGGGGGACAGCAGCTGATATTTTTGGATAAGCATCATGGCACTTGCCCACCCTCAGTCATGTGAAAGTGTACATACTGGACTGGATTTGTTTTCTGTACCCCCAACACAGACAGCTGTGCAGGAGGGAATGTTTGTAGAGTATCATCCTCTGGCTACTCTGGCCCCAGGAGCCCCTATTGAGTTTACCATCAGTGGTGCCACATCCGAGTACCTGGATCTAAGCAACACGTATCTCCATGTGCGAGCTAAAATCACCAAAGCAGACGGAACAAACTTGGATGCTGACTCCCATGTGGCTCCTGTCAACTACTGGTTGCACAGCCTGTTCTCTCAGGTGAATATTAGTCTCAATGATACTTTGGTGACCAATTCAGAGAACACCTACCCCTACCGTGCCTACCTTGAAGCCACCCTCAACTATGGACGAGAAGCCAAGAAAAGTCACCTCACCAGTGCCATGTATTACCGAGATAGTTCCAACCATCTGGATGAAACAGGCGGGGATGCCAACTGGGGTTTGAAGGTACGTCGTGAGCAAACCACGAGGAGCAGAGAGGCAGACATGATGGGGCGACTTCATGCCGACATCATGCACCAGGAACGCTATATGAGGTGAGGTGACTTTTCTTGGCTTCTCGTCCATGGGCTGGGTGGCCGAGTGGTAACGCACTTGCGCTCGGAAGCGAGAGGTTGCGTGTTCGACCCTGGGTCAGGCCGCAATTTTCTCCCCCCTTTCCTAACCTAGGTGGTGGGTTCAAGTGCTAGTCTTTCGGATGAGACGAAAAACCGAGGTCCCTTCGTGTACACTACATTGGGGTGTGCACGTTAAAGATCCCACGATTGACAAAAGGGTCTTTCCTGGCAAAATTGTATAGGCATAGATAAAAATGTCCACCAAATACCCGTTTGACTTGGAATAAAGGCCGTGAAAGGTGAATGCTCGCCTAATAGGCTACTGAGCTTTACTGGCCGATGTGAATGCGTTATATATTGTGTGTAAAAAATGTCTGTTTGTCTGTCTGTCTGTAAAAAATTCCATTTCAAACGGCAGAAATTAATATGTAAGCGCCTAGGGCTATATCTAGATTAGGCGCATAAAAATGATCACAATAATAATAATAATATGATGAACAGAGTGGACGTAAAGATCAGACTCATTCCCTCCAAGAACATCTTCCACCTGATGTCTCCTGACCCCTTTCAGGGTTTCCGCACTGTCATCACACATGCTTCCCTGTTTGTTCGCAAAGTCAAGTTGAACCCCGCAGTGAGCCTCGCTCACGCCAAAGCGCTGGAAAAAGGTACGGCCAAGTATCCTTTGAAAAGGGTCGTGGTGAAGACTTTCTCCATTCCCACAGGCAACCACAGTGCTGTGCAGGACAACTTGTTTCTGAGTCAGACACCCAACCGCCTGGTGATTGGATTGGTGGACAGCGCTGCTTTCAACGGACAAGCCTCACGCAATCCCTACCACTTCAAGACACAAGGATTGTCCTTTCTCAGCCTGTACCTAGACGGGAAACAGATTCCCGGCAAACCCCTGACACCGAACTTTGAACAACACCAGTATGTGAGGTCATTCTTCAGTCTCATGACGTCTACGGGTCTCACCAACAGAGATGCAGGATCTTACATGGAACTGCGTGATTTTGAGTTGGGGTATGCTATCTACAGTTTTGACCTGAGTCCCAGTCTTCTGGATGGAGATCAGTTTGAACTGGTGAAAAGCGGTGCCCTGCGTCTGGAGCTGAAGTTCAACGAAGCTCTTCCAGCGCCTGTGATGGTGATTGTGTATGGTGAAATGGACAGTATGATCGAGATTGATCGCTCTCGCCAGGTCCCGACCGATTTTGCACTATGAACAGCAAAGACATTAGCCGAGTGTTGGGGAGAGACATTCATACCCGACGTGTGTTTCGAGGTGTGTTTCCTAGAGACAGACTCCCACGACAGGTGAACCCGCGACGTCCAAGTGCTTTTGTCATCAATACAGATCGCAGTACAGGCCCGGGAGAACACTGGGTGTGTGTCTGGTTTGATGGACTTGGACAAGCGGAATATTTCGATAGTTTTGGTTTACCACCCGTGCACCCCGCTATTGAAAACTTTATGCTGAAACACAGTTCAGCCCACGTATACAACCCACGTCTTTTGCAAGACTTGACGAGTTCAGCCTGTGGCTTGTATGTATTGTACTATGTTTTGATGAAAAGCCGCGGCGCCAGTTTATTTCGAACGCTTCGTGTGTTTTCCCCCAACAGACTTTGGGGTAATGATCGAAGAGTATGGTTTTTGGTCCAACAGCTGAGAAGAAACTGAGGTCGTGTGCGTCGTCTTTTTTTAGGTCTGTAAACGGTTTTATTCATTTTATTGGGTGTGTCTTGTGTGTGTGTGTGTGTGTATGTGTCTATATGTTACAGTAAATTCTCAAAACCAGGAAATTTGCGAAATCCCTGAAAATTTCAGTAAATTTGTGAATTTCCTGTTTCACTCGGGGATTTCACGAATTTCCTAAAAATTCTAGGAAATTTGCGAATTTCCTGTTTTCAAGGGGCAGGAAATTCGCAAATTTACTGAAACACATTTGAAGAGAAACAAGTGCTTTGTTGGTTGCTTGTGAACCATTTAATGATTCTGATTTCCTTATATTAATGCAAGTTATACACTCATATCTCTCTCTCTCTCTCTCTCTCTCTCTCTCTCTCTCTCTCTCTCTCTCTCTCTCTCTCTCTCTCTCTCTCTCTTATACTGTCATGTTTCCTAAAAATGTTTAACATAAAATCTGAACGAGTAAAATTAAAAGGTACATTATGACACTCATCTCTCTCTCTTAAACTGTAATTATTTCATAAAATTGTTAACATAAAATCTGAACGAGTACATTAAAAGGTACATTGTAACACTCACACCTCTCTCCTATACTGTCATTTGCGGCCAGCCGTGGTAGAACAGTCCATTATGATACAAGATAAAAACAAAACAAGCCGGGCATGTACAGCACAGACATATGGCACGTAATAATTTATAAGCATTCGCTTGAGTTCATGGCCCTATTATTTCTCGTTTTATTATTGTCTCATGTTTAATTGAATAAAACCGTGTTTAAACCAAGACATAATTATGGCAATGAAAAGACTCTTAAAAATTTCTTCATTGTGCGTCTTATTTATTGGTGCAGGATTGGCTGCTGTGACATCTTGAGTTGCAAAGTATTTTGGCTTTGTAGCACTTGCATCGATTTGTTTTACATTTTGTCGACCCTGCACAGCTGCATTTCACAAAGCCTTGCCCGCCTGATGCTGACTGTTCTATCACGGCTGACCGCAACGACACAGCCTTGTCAAGAGAGACATCTTCTTCGGTTAGCAATCTCTGCGGACATAAATCAAACTGGTTTCGAGAATATCCGCCATGTAAGATACCAGCCTTAACCGCAATCGTGTAGATGTCTGTTTCCACGTCCCTGTGTAAAATCACACAAAGTATATTTCTTGGATCTCCTCTGCCACGATCCACTAGAGGCACGGGCACAGCGACATTATCACCAACTTCTCCAGCTTTCAGGTCCACCCGACTTCTCTTCACCATTCGCTGTGCTTGAGACATTTGACCAGAAAAAGCATCTGCTCGACACCGTTTGATCTGATAACTGCGAGCATCCAACATTTGTCCTGGAACATCTGCGATGACCGGTGTGTCCATGCAACTAGTAAGTGATTGCGAACCGAAAGCTGGATCGCTTGATTCAGAAGGAGTTGTGTTTGATCCAGAAGGAGCTGGCGGGTTTGAGAAGGAGGTGGAGGGTTTGATTTTGAAGGAGCCTGAGAGTTTGATTCCGAAGGAGCTGGAGGGTTTGATTCTGAAGGAGCCTGAGAGTTTGATTCCGAAGGAGCTGGAGGGTTTGATTCTGAAGGAGCCTGAGAGTTTGATTCCGAAGGAGCTGGAGGGTTTGACTCTGAAGGAGCCTGAGAGTTTGATTCCGAAGGAGCTGGAGGGTTTGATTCTGAAGGAGCCTGAGAGTTTGATTCCGAAGGAGCTGGAGGGTTTGATTCTGAATGAGCCTGAGGGTTTGATTCCGAAGGAGCTGGAGGGTTTGATTCTGAAGGAGTCTGAGGGTTTGATTCTGTAGAAGATGGATCGCTGGATTCAGAGGATGGCTGATGCAAAACCAGTGCCAGGAGATCTTCTTCAGTTTCCAAATTCTTCAGGACTTCAAAGAGTAGAGATGATGTTTTGAGCCCAACACTAGCCTCGCTGCCGAATAGTGCTGAGTAGGGGGATCGCTTTATTCCCGAATGATGGGAAGAGTTTTTATAAAACTGCACAAACTTTATCCCTGTTGCCCAGTCTTGAGTATGGTTGTCCGCCAGCCAGGCCACCAGCATGTCTTTGATGTCACCATTTGCTCTTTCAACCGATCCCTGGCTTTGTGGATGTCGCGGCTTCCCGTGAACTAATACCAATGTTGGCCAAAAATCTTTCAGTTCTGAAATGATGTTGGCTGTGAACTCAGTGCCGTTATCGCTTTGGAGAATTGCAGGAGCACCGATCACGAGAAAGATGTCAAGCAGCTGGGCTGCAACCTCTACAGCGCGTTTGCTCCTAATAGGCCGGAGGACGCAGAACTTAGTGAGATGGTCTTGATACACCATGATCCATTTGTAACCGTTGCTTGGCATGGACTGCATGTCAACAAGATCAACTTGTCCTCGTGATGCAAATTCCTTGCTGATGATCGGACGCACAACTACACCTTTTGTCATGGGTCTCTTTATCTTTTTCTGACATTCCTCGCATAGTGACTTGAAAAGCTCGAGCGATTTGGTACTAATGTTTGCATATTTCCTTTGTGTTTCTTTGATCATTCGATCACGCCCACCATGGCCCGTCGAGATATGAGCGCGCTTGATGACGTCGAAAGTTTCCTCGATGGTGACATAGTAGACAGGGGTTTGTTCAGCACAACTCCTCTTCTTAATGAGCTTTTCAACAGGACCACACTGGAGAACGTCATACCTAAAAACACAAATACAAAATGTGTGGTAGGGCACTCGATCCATGCATTGGTAAAATATGTATTGCGTATGAAAGCCTGTTTTGTTTTTTCAGAGTGACAGTGACAGACAGACACAGATAGACACAGACACAGACAGAAAGCCACCCAGCCAGCCAAGCTAGCAGACAGGCAGGCAGATAAAAATAGCGACAGTGATATAGAGATAGAGAGAGAGACAGAAAGGCAGACAGACACAGACAGAAAGACACCCAGCTAGCCAGGCTAGCAGACTGGCAGGCAGATCAAAAGAGCGACAGTGAGATAGAGATTGAGAGACAGACACACATAAAGGCAGATAGAGACAGAAAGACAGCCAGAGCAAAGAGAGAGAGAGAGAGAGATAAAGAGAAAGAGAGAGAGCGAGAGAGAGAGAGAGAGAAAGAGAGAGAGAGAGAGAGAGAGAGAGAGAGAGAGAGAGAGAGAGAGACGGAGCAATAGACATACAGAGAGACCGACAGAGAAAGATAAACTCACTTCGCCAGGTTATAATATTCCTGTCGACTTTTGGTTGCGTTGTTCACGGCTGCAGTCTTGACATCTTCCACAATCTTGTTATATTTCGACTTTGGGATTAAACAATATGTTTTATTTTCCTCACGTTGTCTGAAAAGTTCTGTGGTGAACTTCAGTTCAACATCTTCATTGCCTGCCATCCTGTTGGGCTGCCTATCAGCAAAATGAACCAAACGCGAACTGAACTGCAAAGGCTTATGGTCTGTCAGATTTGGTAGTTCAGGTGTGAGCTGTTTTTACATGAGTTTTCGTAATCCCAACACCACAAACTTCTTATAACTTATTTTCACTTTCCTTTCATGTGGCTGGCGTGGCGGGTTGGTAGTGTGTCGGACCCAAACATTGAAGATGTTCGGTTCAAATCATGCTCAAATCAACTTTTTTTTTCTTCTAACAGTAATATAAATCTATCCAAATCACAATGTAAAATAAAGAAAACGGACTCTTTTTTTTAATTTTTTTTTACGAATTTTACAAATTTACTGAAACGTTTTTCATTGTTCAGTAAATTTGTGAAAAAATGGCATGCTCATTTCAGGAAATTCGCAAATTTCCTAGAATTTTTAGGAAATTCGTGAAATCCCCGAGTGAAACAGGAAATTCACAAATTTACTGAAATTTTCAGGGATTTCGCAAATTTCCTAGTTTCGAAAATTTACTGTAACATATATAAGAAGAAGGGGAGGAGTCATCTCCACCACTTTCATCTCGTACCCACCAAAGTAGAGAGAGGGTTAGAAGAGTGCTAGTAAGAAAAGAGAGGTACACAAAACAAAAAAAGTCATGATGGAGACGTCCAGTCCCTCTTTAGAGCAGCTGTTGAAAGAATTGGAGGCTGGTATTCTCAAAGTTAAAGTTCACATGCGAAACAGTTTGTTCTTGATGTTTGTTAGTGAGTTAAAACGCGTTGTTTGCAAACGCCTTGAAGAAAAAAAGAGAGAGAAGAAAAAGACTATCCAACACGGTGGACTGTTGACGCCATTAGAGCCGTCGCAGAGAAAGTCTGGGAACACCTAAATCGAGACAAAATTCTTAGTCGTTGGAATGTAGCCTTACCCAAGACACATCCAGACGGGCTCTCCTGGTGGTGTTTGCGGGTTGTTGTGTGGAAGTGAACAGAAACGACAACGTTTCGAAAAAGGGTTATCACTCATGTGACTGAACAACTGCTCTGTGAGTGATGCAACAGAGTGAAAAACGGCATAGCATCCCACGTGACCTTAGGCTAAACCAGTGTGGACCCGTTGAAACCAGAATAAACAAGATGTACATGAGCCGCGAGTGTGTATATAAGACAGGACGGATGTAAAAAGACCACTACAGAGGATTTTTGCGGAGTCGACCATGTCTTCAGGGACCATGAAGCAGCCACCACAGCCGGCTACACTCTACCCGCTAGGTGGAAGCCTTTTTACCTCAGTAAAAACGTGGAGAGGGGCTGTAAAAATCCATATTCGCCACTATGCTGTTCCCGCCAGCACCAAAGGTGGGCGTGTTGTCCCCACCCAAAGAGGAGTCACCCTGGACTTGAAAAAGTTTCAGAAACTGCTTAGAGTGCAGAAAAAACTCAAAGAAGACTACCACCAACAGGTATCTTCTCTGTCACCCGCAGAGGAGAAGGAGGCGGAGAAACATCTAAAGAATCACACAGAGTGTCCGCCGTCAGACTACTACCACTCAACACCATCAACCACAGCCACGGATTCGACACAAAGCGAGGAATACCCTCAGCAGCGACCCCTGTATTCCACATGTCCAGTTTACTGTCCTGTCACAACCGTAAATCCTCTTCCTGTGACACCAAAAAGTGGTTATGAAGTTGACAACTAATCCGGGGACCACCTCGTCCCTTTGAATTGACAATCATGTTTTGGCTTTTTGTTTTAATGTATGTGTATGCAAAATGTTAATTTTTTTGATTTTTAATATTCAAAAGACTGCTGTCACTTTTATAATAAAATGATCATATTGAAAAAGTTAATAACTATGTGTCTGTATAATTCTTGAATGCTACCGTGAGCAGTTTTATGTATTGTTTTGTTACTCTTTACGTCTGACTTTTTACCTTCTTGTTTGGAAGTACTTGTGTAAACGTGCGCACATGTGTGTGTGTGTGTGTGTGTGTGTGTGTGTGTGTGTGTGTGTGTGTGTGTGTGTGTGTGTGTGTGTGTGTGTGTGTGTTTGCGCTTATATTTTATTTCCACCACACATATAACCCTACCTCTTACATAGTCTATCAACAACAAAATAAAAACAAATAAAAACACCGCAACAACAAAGAAAATAAATAACAAAAACAAAATAACACCTATGTTATCTGGTGTACCTATCAAAACCTTGTGTGTGAACCCCGCTGCCGGCAATCAAACAGAGGGAGGGTCAATTACTGTCATTACTCCAACCGCGATAAGCATCCACCTGCGTTAAGCACCCAATAAAAAAAGGCCGGGGAGCAGTAATCCTGTCATTACCCCAGCTGGAGTGGTCATTAGTACCGAGCACCCTGTCTGTACAGGCACATGAAATCACATGGCAAAATATAAAACGCAATAAACCGTTTAAACGCAATCCCTCTTTATCACTACTTAAACACAGGCACCTTAACCTATAACCTTATGGACCCTATCCCTGCGGATTTTGGGGGCCCTGCGGAGGTCCGGTTTATACCTCTTCCTTACTACTGGCATTGCCATTGGCACGCTGACAATAGTTACAATTTCTATATCGATGTTGAGTTGTATTTGAATGACAGGCATTGCCACGCTGAAAATAGTTACAATTTCCATATATTGATGTTGATTTGTATTTGAATGACGGGCATTGCCATTGGCACGCTGACAATAGTTACAATTTCTATATCGATGTTGAGTTGTATTCGAATGACAGGCATAGCCACGCTGAAAATAGTTACAATTTCCATGTATTGATGTTGAGTTGTATTTGAATTACAGACATGGGCACGCTGGTGGGAGCGCCGGTCAGGGATGCAGTCATACAAAAAACCCAAATCATGAACGCCGCACACAATCTTCATCGGTTCGCAGAGGGTACGCTTTGAATTATCTTACTTCTTACTGGAAATCCACCCCTCCCCCCGCTACGCAGAAAGTACGCTTTAAATTATCTTACTTCTTACCCGAACTATATAAAAGTCAGTGTTGAGTCGACGCTCTTCGCGACCTGAGTTTGTTGAAAACATTGACCCGTTCGTTTTCATGCTCATGCAGTCTCCGCAGAGAGCAACAAGACGTTGCAGATGATGTCTGTAGACCTGGAGTTACTGAAAGACCAGATAAAAGCATTGAACAACGTCACCCGAAATTTGCCGGGTGGCTCTGCTGTCTCTCTACCTTCACCACAGGTGGGTGGTACATGTTTGTCGTGGGTATTGCTAAGCCTAGAGCGTGGTTGACCGGCTCGGGTTCGTTGGCAGCTGAAAGTTGTCGTGGGGGTCGTGTGTTCGTTGAACTGAAAGTTAATAAAGCGGATTGGGAGAGAGAGTAAAAGAGAGAGAGAGAGAGGCCGTGCGTGCGAGTGAGTTCTGGAAGATGACAACAACATTTTATGCGAGTGTGTGTGTGTGTGTGTGCGTGTGCGCGCGCAAAAAACAAGCATCTGTTATGTGAGTATCACAGCTTCTTGATCATATAATTATTAGGTTAAGGATAAGGATATTTTACGTCATCCTAGCATGAACGGACACATGCCCGTCTACACTAGGAGACATATACGCACACACGCACACATGCACACATACCTACACGCACTCACGCACACACACACACACACACACACACACACACACACACACACACACACACAAACATATATACACACACACACACATCCAGATCCAGAAGATGTCTCAGAGAAAATGCACGAGGTGAGTTAAGTTGTTGTTCATCATGATGGTGATGACGAGGATGATGAGCTTGTTACCAGGGGAAACCATGTTACGCGAGTGATATTTCGTTTTCTTTAACTGGGACATTTTTAACCATAGCAATTGTTTTCATAAAGCAGTACTGTTTCAAACATATCCTTTGCTGCAGAAAAAGAATTAGAAATACTTGCAAACTTTGATTGTCTACGTTCATTGTATTACAATCATTTAAAAATACATCACTCGCGTAACATGGGAAACCAGAGGATGTGACATGAGTTTTAATTATCAAGTAGATGTGCAACGCCAAGGCACTGCATACCCCTGCGAAAGACACCTCTCTCTCTCTCTGTCTCTCTCTGTCTCTCTCTGTGTCTCTCTGTCTCTGTCTCTCTCTCTTTCTCTCTCTCTCTCTCAAACACACACACACACGAACACACACACACACACACACACACACACATACCCCAAGTTACACACGTACACACATACACACTCACTCACACGCACTCACTCACTCTCTCACACACACTTCATACACACAAAACACCCCCCATACGCACATATAGACAGACGGACATACACACCTTTACAAACAAACACACACACATACACTTACGCACACGCACAAACACACACCCACCCACCCACTCTCTCTCTCTCTCACTCTCTTTCTCTCTCTCTTTCTCTCTTATACAAACAGACACACACACACACACACACATGTACATACGCACGCATGTACGCATGCACACACCCACAGACACACACACACACACACACACACACACACACATTGACTCACACAAATCTCATACACACAAAACACACACTCATACGCACATACACGGTTGGCCTAGTGGTAAGGCGTTCGCCCCGTGATCGGGAGGTCGTGGGTTAGAACCCAGGCCGGGTCATACCTAAGACTTTAAAATTGGCAATCTAGTGGCTGCTCCGCCTGGCGTCTGGCATTATGGGGTTAGTGCATGCTAGGACTGGTTGGTCCGGTGTCAGAATAAGGTGACTGGGTGAGACATGAAGCCTGTGCTGCGACTTCTGCCTTGTGTGTGGCGCACGTTATATCTCAAAGCAGCACCGCCCTGATAATTATGGCCCTTCGTGGTCGGCTGGGCGTTAAGCAAACAAACAAACAAATACGCACATAGACAGACGGACACACACACCTTTACAAACAAACACATATACACACTCATACACACACAAACATACACACAAACTCATGCACACACACATTCACACACACACACTCTTTCTCCCTCTCTCTCAGTCTTTCTTACACACACCCACAGACACACACGCACACACACACACACCCCCCAAGTTACACACGTACACACATACTCACGCACACACACTCACTCACTCTCTCACACACACTTCATACACACAAAACACACCCCCATACGCACATATAGACAGACGGACATAAACACCTTTACAAACAAACACACATACACACACACATACACTCACGCACACGCACATACACACACCCACCCACTCTCTCTCTCTCTCTCTCTTATACAAACAGACACACACACACACACCCACACACACACACACACACACACACACATGTACATACGCACGCACACACACACACACTCACCCACACACACACACCCCCAAACACACACACACACATTGACTCACACAAATCTCATACACACAAAACACACACTTATACGCACATAGACCGGCACGGTTGGCCTAGTGGTAAGGCGTCCGCCCCGTGATCGGGAGGTCGTGGGTTCGAACCCCGGCCGGGTCATACCTAAGACTTTAGAATTTGCAATCTAGTGGCTGCTCCGCCTGGCGTCTGGCATTATGGGGTTAGTGCTAGGACTGGTTGGTCCGGTGTCAGAATAATGCGACTGGGTGAGACATGAAGCCTGTGCTGCGACTTCTGTCTTGTGTGTGGCGCACGTTATATGTCAAAGCAGCACCGGCCTGATATGGCCCTTCGTGGTCGGCTGGGCGTTAAGCAAACAAACAAACAAATACGCACATAGTCGGACACACACACCTTTACAAACAAACACATAATTATACACACTCATACATACACAAACATACACACAAACTCATGCACACACACATTCACACACACACACACACACACACACACACTCTCTCTCTCTCTCAAACACACACACACACACACACACACCCACACACACACACACACACCCCAAGTCACACACACACACATACACACACTCACTCTCTCACAAAAAACTTCATACACACAAAACACACACCCATACGCACATATGGACAGACGGACATACACACTTTTACAAACAAACACACATACACGCACACACATACACTTATGCCCACACACACACTTACACACACACGAGTACAGACTCATGCACGCGTGCGCACACCCACACACACACACACACACACACACACACACACACCCACACACACAAATACACACACACACCACGCACATACGAGTACAGACTCATGCACGCGTACGCACACACACACACACACACACACACACACACACACACACACACACACACACACACACACACACACACACACACACACACACACCCAAACAGTAACACTAACACATGTGCACAAAATGAACACAAACACACACACTGCGCGAGAGAGAAAGACTTCAGGATCGAGGCATGACGTCATGATGCATTAATTGACGTCAAAGACTTTCGACCGTGACGTATTCTTTTTACGCGAGCTTTATCCATAGACTTGGAAACTACGGAATTTCTACCCGTCCAAAACGGCCTTGGGTGGCGTTTGCTGAAAAAATGGGGGCGACTATTGCACCCACCGTATTTTTGTTAGTATGGTCCCAATTTTTGGTGAACTTCTATCTCCAACTGTAGCACGTAGCCGGGCACAAAGAATCCTTCTTTATCATGTATTATTCGGTATGCACATTTCTCAAGTCGATTACAGTACTTATAGCGTTCACGGGATACCTCCAGCTTCGCTGGGATAACTTCTTTTTTTTAAGACAAAAGTCTATGCGTCGTTTTCATTGAATGTCTGTATCATTATCTAACTGGAGTATTAATGACAAAAGTAAAGAGAATACATTCTAGTTGCCATTTAATATACATTATAATCATTTAAATGACTGAGAATGCATGTCACAAAATGGTGTCCAGCTATGTAGAGTAACTCCTTTACTTATACATGTATTAACACAGGTCTAGTGATCGGTATAATTATAATGTACTTCTGGTATTGACAAATGGACTGCAGGTTGACTTGCAAGATGCGCAGAATGATTTCAACAAGATGGGCAATCTTGATCTCCTAGGTGCTGTTGACGAGGCGAGTTTAAACACGTACACACCCCCATACCGCACGCACGCACGCACACATGCGTACAGACACACACACACACACTCCTGTACAACACACACACACAAACACGCGCACGCACACACACACACACACACACACACACACCACACACACACACACACACACATACACACGTGACACACCACACACACACACGATGTGAATTGTTTTATTTGAATAATCCTTTCGGTGCCGTGACAAATCGCGGGAAAAGCCAAGGATATAAGAAAGGCATACAAAGAAAAATCGAAAAAAGGTGTGAACAATTGTCCGAATAATTCCTTACTTCATTACAATCATTATTTTGCAACATGAATCAACACCAATTTCACCCGTCTCAGCTTTTGCTACCCTACCCCAAGACCACATTTGTTAATGCGATAGGGGGTTGCGTAGTTCTCAATATCTTAGATCTACCTGGTAGGCTTTTACATGGGATTAGACCACCCCTCCGACGGGCGCAGTGGCGTGGTGGTAAGACGTCGGCCTCCTAATCGGGAGGTCGTGAGTTCGAATCCCGGTCGCTGCCGCCTGGTGGGTTAAGAGTGGAGATTTTTCCGATCTCCCAGGTCAACTTATGTGCAGACCTGCTAGTGTCTTAACCCCCTTCGTGTGTACACACAAGCACAAGACCAAGTGCGCACGGAAAAGATTCTGTAATCCATGTCGGAGTTCGGTGGTTTATGGAAACACGAAAATACCCAGCATGCCTACTCAACGAAAGCGGAGTGAGCTGACTATGCTCTCGATCAGAGTATAGTGTGGGGAACCCAAATGGGTAAACGAGCTCACACGTAACCAGAAAATTCTGGAACGCTGAAGAAGAAGAAGACCACCCCTCCGCTTGGACACAATACAAAAAAAAATCAAAACCATCCTGACTGCTGCCTGCACATGCAGAATGGGATTTTTATTTTATGATTTAATTTTGCAGGTTGACACTCTTGTCGGTTTAGACATTAATTATTGGACACTACGTGCCTTTGAGGAATCGAGTGAGGTAATGAACCGAGCGTTTTTGAAGTGGTTATGACAAGACTTGTTCTCACTACGCAGGCAACAATGAAGGTGGATGACATCCCACAGAAGGTTGACAATTATTCACGAGACATAGTTGAAGGTGAGAGAGAGAATGGAGTCGATCAAATTGGGTCTGACCCAGTCTGTTGAAACAATTGTTATTGTCTCATTAATTGCATTCGCCGAGAGGTTGTGCTGAACTCATTTATGCTCCATTGTGCCTCGCATTGCTGAAATATAGCGCCTTTTGTCCTGGTACCCCTTAAAATAGACGCAAAAACCTCTTGTGTTCTACTGCTTATGCGCTTAACACCTGCATCAGTAGAGCTGACATAACACAAGAGATACGCTAGATAGCAAAACAAAACAACCTGTTCTGGATAGATAAATGAGTTGGCTTTCTCCTCGTTTGTAAATGTTGCCAAGTTAAGCCTATTCTGAATTTTTGTCGATTTTTTTAATTGGTACATTACGTTTTTGTCAGGTCGATTTTGGGGGTACCCTGACTTCGGCGGCGGTCACGTGATATACCTACAACAGTAATCTTTGATCTGAAAAGTGTGCCCGGTAGCCAAGTGAAGGGCCTGTACTGGCATATACAGTTTGAATGAAATGACACGGCAATGTTTTAGTTGGGGTACGAAAATGGGTGCAATAATTTGTTTGCTCAGTTTATATTAGATTATGAAAGAACCATGTGAACCAGTGATGTTTTCTTTTGTAAATCAGATACTACAGTATTTCTGCTTTACGAAAAGCTATTTTTCAAAAACAAAACTACATATTTAAATTTTGACCAGTTTCCCCCCTTTCTGTCACCGGTACTGAAGAACACCTTATTTCAATGTTGCCTTCTTTTGCATTTTCATCTGAGTGTCCTGTGATTGTGTGATTTTGTTGTGTGCGTCTGTTCGTTTCAAGGACATATTGTGATAATAGGTCCAGTCTTAAAATTAAATCTTCATTTTTGTTGAATAAAGTTTAGTTCTGTTTGGGTCAAGTCAACTCTCTCTCTCTCTCTCTCTCTCTCTCTCTCTCTCTCTCTCTCTCTCTCTCTCTCTCTCTCTCTTTCTCTCTCTCTCTCTCTCTCTCTCTACTGTCAGGCTTTCCTGAACATACTTTGTGTGTGTTCTTGGATGTTATCGTGCATAAACAAGTTCTGAAATTTGTTATGTTTCTTATTCATTTGTAACCGAACTACAGGTGACATTTACATATAATTATGTAAGTTTATCCTCACCAAACCCAATACAACCCCCCCCCCCCCCCCCCCGAAGCAAGCAGACGTATACAAACAAATTCAATTGCTTGCTGTCACTACCACCACCACCATCACACGTACTCTCACCATATCCCCCTTTCAAACAATCACAAACAAACCAACAGAGAACACACACAAACAACAACAAGGAGTCAGATTGTTTCTTTTTATTTGGTTTCAGACATAAAGGGCAATTTTAACGACAGCCAGAAGACCCTGAACGGATTCAAGGATGCCATCCAGAAGATGAAAGACAGTGTCAGTATGTTAGCGACGGGAGGTCAAGCGACGTGTTAGATATCTTCTGCTCTCTAAACTGAAATGTTCCACTTTTGAACACCCTTTCTGTAACCAGTTTTGAGCACATCGAGACATAGTGCATGATTGTACGGTACTAGCGAACGTAGCCCACAACGATAACTACTAGTTTTTAAAGGACCACTTCTGTTTGAAAGTGCTTTTATTATTTATGATTATTGACTCTCCTGAGTAATCAGAAGATTCTTAGTATTAAAGAGTGTTATGTTGTCTGTAGATAGAGAGAACAAGTATATATACATGTATATTGTTGAAGTGTACTCGGAGGTACAAGGACTGGGTGGCCGAGTGGTAACGCACTTGCGCTCGGAAGCGAAAGGTTGCGAGTTCGACCCTGGGTCAGGGCGTTAGCAATTTTCTCCCCCCTTTCCTAACCTAGGTGGTGGGTTCAAGTGCTAGTCTTTCGGATGAGACGAAAAACCGAGGTCCCTTCGTGTACACTACATTGGGGTGTGCACGTTAAAGATCCCACGATTGACAAAAGGGTCTTTCCTGGCAAAATTGTATAGGCATAGATAAAAATGTCCATCAAAATACCCGTGTGACTTGGAATAATAGGCCGTGAAAAGTAGGATATGCGCCGAAATGGCTGCGATCTGCTGGCCGATGTGAATGCGTGATGTATTGTGTAAAAAAATTCCATCTCACACGGCATAAATAAATCCCTGCGCCTTGAATATGTGCGGGTCATATATAAATTGCATTAAAAAAAAATTATTAAAAAAAAAATAGAAATAAATCCCTGCGCTTAGAACTGTACCCACGGAATACGCGCGATATAAGCCTCATATTGATATTGATATTGATATTGATGTTAAGGTTTGTTGGTCTCCAGACATGTCCCAAGTCTTGTTGACCCAAACGTCAATGGTCCTTGTTAACTTTGATCAAATAATTTCACACAAAAAGCCGCCAGTGTACATCAAGAATGAATTTTTTTTTTAAATCCCACTCAAGGAGCTCGGTGACTGTTGATTGTTGCACGTTGGTAGGGGAAGGGCTCCTAATACGGACCACTTTTTGTTTCATGCTGATAACTAGCTTGTTTTCTTGCGAAGAAGTTTCATTTTGTGTTTGGTAGTTCTTCTCTCTCATGTTAACCGTTAGGCCTAGTTAGAGTGAGTTAGCTTGGATAGATATTCAGAAAAAAATAAATACAGAAAAAATCACAAATGGCCTGGGCGCGCAATATGGACCAGTGAAGAGGCCTTCAAGAATCACTGTTAAAAGCCCCCTATACTTCAAAATAACATGATACAACTTAGTGTGCAAGTCAGACTAATAAAACGTGCTTTAGATTTATCATTTTATGTTTCAGGTTGAGGAGAGCATTATTTGAAGCACACCAGGAAACTAAAGAAGCTTATCAAAAACGGAGTGAAAACAAGTGAAATTATCAACTACCACGAAAAGAAGATTGTTTTTTTGGGGTTTTTTTAAACTCGAGGGCTAGTTATAGGTTATTTTCAGCGAGCTTCTTAATAAATTATTGAAAATAGCCTTTAGCTTTTATTTTCTTCGATTTGTTTGTTGAAGGTGGTCACACACATAATCTGATATTTTGCTATTATTTTTTGTTTGCAGTGGAAACTCGGTGTCAACACTGCTACAATGTAACAAATACGGTCTAAGTTGTCATATATATCAATGTTCGTGTGATGACATCTTTAGGACTGTGCCCTTTAGCAATTGCTCCCCCCCCCCCTTCCCTTCTTGTGTTATCATCGTATTTTGCTTCATCACTGGTTGATTTATTACTCTAAAAATTAACGTGATTCCAGGCACTAAAAGGTGTTGGATTGGACGACAAGAAGAAGATTTTCAATTCATCCAAGGAGTATATTGACCAGGCCCAAGAGAAAACGTAAGTTTGAACTTTGTTCACCATCTATGTGAGTGTACAGTCGGCTACGTGTGTACCAATAGTAAGAATTAGTTTAACTTTACATAGAAATACGTGACAATCATTGAACAGGGCGCAGGCTTTGCAAAACCAACCTCAGAGAAGGATTGCGATGGCAGTTTCCCGTCTGCTTGTTTGTTTGTTTTCTCCAACAGCAACGCAGACTTTGAAACAGTGGACCGCATTTTATAAATTCTGTTGCGCTTTTGCTGAGCTTGGTTGGTTGACGAGGTAACGAAGGCATTAACACATAACAAATTCAACCAAGTCTGACTTGTCGCAAGGGCGAAATGCCACTCATGGCTTGACATGGGGGGGGGGGGGGGGGTGGTGGGGGTGGGGGGCAATTGGCTTACGCGACGATTTGGGAGGGGGCGACTTTGGAGGCGGCGATTCAGTCGGGAATCACATGCCAGACGTAATACTAATAGTCTGAGGGAGGTACCAGAAATGAACTTCCCATTTCGCCCCCGCTTTGATTTGAACGACGTCATGCTCTGCGTATTTCCAACCGATATAAGCAGCATCATATCCATCCTGAACTCAGGTCAAAATGAGCTCGGCTCATTCTCTCCCTGACAGGATGCCTTAAGTTTCCTTGTCTGGCAAGGAAACCGATATTATTTTTTTTTATTTTTTTTTTTTTACATATTTAGAGCTTTTTGTAATGTATTATTGATATAAGCAGATTCGCGATCGTCGATAACGATTTTTCATGGTGTTTTGTAATTTTAAATTACAAAGGAATTGATATGTAAGACAGTTTCAAGCGAGCTATTTATCGCGGCTGTATTTACTGTGCAAACAACTCTAAATATGGCAAAAGTGTCACGTGATAATCAACCGTTTGGTTTCGGCGCTCACTGGAGCAGACAATTTTTTCTGTAACCAGTTGACAGTGATGAAACCATATATTACGGTCTCCTTCCGGCAGCAGTCCCAAAATGTCGACTTGTTTTGACCTTAGAACGATGTCTTTATCATAACTGTGAAGAACAGAACGGAGATCACTGTCGAAGTCGGCCAATCTGCAATCATTTTCGTCCCGCGAACACTGATCTCAAATTTAGATCAGTGCTCGCGAAAACCATATGGGAGATAACTCTGTATTCTTATTTTGATAGATTCGCGAAGGGCTGTAGCGTCCGGTCAGAGAGACAACTGGCAATAAGAAGAATAGAATAAGAATAAGAATATTTTATTATCTCATAGAGAAATTCAGGCGTGGTACATGACAATAATACAAACAAGACATTGATTTTACATAAAACATATAGCACTATATAACAGGGCAGGTTATAAAAACACCTCCCACATAGCAGTGGAGCGATGATTATCAGAATGCATCATATCACCAACACCCGAAGTGACAAATCGCCCCAGTCTATACCCGGAGATAAAGAAATGTTGAATTATCCTTTCGAAGCTGAGGTATCTAACGAACATTACAGAGTCTGAGAGAAAAAAAATACCTCATGTCCTTGCGTAGTTATAATAAGGAATCAACTTTCGTCACATAACTCAGGCTTCAGTTCGGGATGAAAGTTCACAAAAAGTTGGGAACTTAAAGGCACAGTAAGCCTCCCGTAAACCATCACAGTACAAATACCCTTCCATTTGAATGCTCACCAAACGGGAACATCCTAGCTGCCCTACGTAAAGAGCGAGCAATTTTCAAATAATTAATTTTGCGGATTGTCTCAGAGACAATCGGACCGTGGTGCGTTTTGGCGCTAGACCTAACTTTTAAAATCTAAATAATAAATTGACAGCTTGTTACACAAACATTCTTAAACCATAAAAGAATTCTTTTTTCATTAAGACAAGATCAGTACAATTCGAAGTTTTGAAAGTTTGAAAAAAGAAAAGCCCGGAAGCAGGGTCACGCAATGTCGTGGTTCTCGTAGCAGACGACGGTTTATACCTATCGCCAGTTCCTCTCAACAGTCAAAAGCCATGGCTAGAGTTCTTGTGAACCACAGCCGTTTGTTTCGTGCATAGTCAGAGGTACTTAATAACGTGCTATAGCTCACAGCGAGTCGCATTCAAATTACTAACTGACGACTACATTGTGAAAAAGGGAAACTTGATCACACGGGTTCACGATGGCTCAGGGGTAAGATAAACAACGCAAAAATAAATTATTTGAAAATTGCTCGCTCTTTACGGAGGGCACCTAGGATGTTCCCGTTTGGTGAGCGTTCAAATGGAAGGGTGTTTGTACTGCGTGTAAAAGCCTGACAGTATATGGGATGGTTTACGGGAGGCTTACTGTGCCTTTTAAGAAGATGTTTGGTGGCTTGATGTCCGAGGGGCGGCATATCGTCTTCTGCTACATCTTTTATCGACCAAAGCCGAAGACCTCAGTTTATGTAATATACCCATGTGTGAAGATGTGAATTAGTTAGCTTACGTAAATACAATAATATACTTCATTGTCTGATAAGTTTTAGAAATTAGTAATGAGGCTGACAACAAGACCACTGAACACGGTCAGCATATTCTAACATAAAAAGACTTTTATATATAGTAAACGTTTCTCTATCACAATTGGCATAGCAAGTGTCATTTGAAATGTAAGATTTAAAGTGTTAAAATGTTAAATATATTGAATACGCCTTGAGACGCAATACATGGCCCAGTCCAATGGAGACCCACGAGAACCTCTGGGGGCCGGCAACGTCGCTGCGGGCAGGTTTCACAATCTTCAATCACAGATTTCCTTTTTTTACCACAAAATCAGTTTTGACAGAGACCTTTAAAATTTTGTGTTTATAAAAGCCTGACATCTCCTTGTACGGAAACATTTAGTAAAAACTTTAATTCGCTGTCTCAGATGCGACCAGGCATGTACGTGGGATAAGACCAACCGGCAACTGTCGGACTGCTTTCAGTGCAGAATTGGATGTTTCATAAATCAGTTTTTGTATTGGCACCGGTGGCTTTTCAGAAATTCGTTCATTTAAAAGATCCAACTCTTCGCAGAAAGCAGCCACACTGTCGATATTTGGTACGTGGTCAAGTGTAGGGGTTTTCTTATCTGATGCAAAAAGCCTAGACAGAGCTGCGATAGTGGGTGGAACTTGTTTTGACCTTAAGGACTGTGCGTTGCAAGGTACATGGGAATTCAGCTAAATAGCGTTCGAATACATCGCGATAATTCCCCCATATTGGACCCCGATAGAAACGGGACCAACCATTTTCGATGCCAACGTATTGCACAAAATCGAAAGGGGGTTCATGCTTCTGCCGTCTGCCAACTTTCTTCGATGCCATCACATTTCATGACATTGACAATTGGATGCATGCTTCTGTCGTCTGCCATCCTTCTTCGATGCCATCCCATTTCATGACAGTGACAATTGGATGCATGCTTCTGTCGTCTGCCATCCTTTTTCGATGCCATCACATTTCATGACAGTGACAATTGGATGGATGCTTCTGTCGTCTGCCATCCTTTTTTGATGCCATCACATTTCATGACAGTGACAATTGGATGCATGCTTCTGTCGTCTGCCATCCTTTTTCGATGCCATCACATTGCACAACCTTGACATGTGGGTGCATGCTTCTGTCGTCTGCCAACCTTTTTCGATGCCATCACATTGCACAACCTTGACATGTGGGTGCATGCTTCTGTCGTCTGCCAACCTTTTTCGATGCCATCACATTGCACAACCTTGACATGTGAATGCATGCTTCTGTCGTCTGCCAACCTTTTTCGATGCCATCACATTGCACAACCTTGACATGTGAATGCATGCTTCTGTCGTCTACCAACCTTTTTCGATGCCATCACATTGCACAACCTTGACATGTGGGTGCATGCTTCTGTCGTCTGCCAACCTTTTTCGATACCATCACATTTCATGACATTGACAATTGGATGCATGCTTCTGTCGTCTGCCATCCTTTTTCGATGCCATAATATTTCATGACATTGACAATTGGATGCATGCTTCTGTCGTCTGCCAACCTTTTTTGATGCCATCACATTGCACAACATTGACAATTGGATGCATGCTTCTGTCGTTTGCCAACCTTTTTCGATGCCATCACATTGCATAACATTGAGTCATTGACATGTGGATGTGCATGCTTCTGTCGTCTGCCAACCTTTTTCGATGCTATCACATTGCACAAGATTGACAGTTGGATGCATGCTTCTGTCGTCTGCAGCAATCTTGGAGGCCTGGCTATGACGGGAATACAGTTCCTGGCTGTCTTCCTGGTGCTGTTCGGCACTTTGATAGTGATTCTGGCCTACAGGTTCAACCTATCCACCCTCAGAGCGACAGGCAACGAAGACAAGGGCATGATAAAGACAACGCATGGAAGCAGAATCATATTCTGGTAATGTGGCAAACCCCATCCAAGTGTCAAGAAAACTCCCCCTGCCCCCTAATAGTAGTACACGGTTGATGTATGAAGTGTGGATGTTTGTGTGTGTGTGTGTGTGTGTGTGTGTGTGTGTGTGTGTGTGTGTGTGTGTGTGTGTTTGTGTGTGTTTATGTGTGTGTGTGTGTGTGGGGGGGGGTGTCTGTGTGTGTGTGTGAATTTTATTATAAGTTATTTCCGAACATCGTTTTTTAGCACTGTTACATACACTATGAAATAGGTTCAATCGGGCACACTGCGCTATATTTCAGTGTCACTTCTAGGGAAAAATCAATGCCCGTTAATATAACGCGTTAGTAGTGTTCTTTTTCTGAAACTAGTAGAGTATAAAGTGTTTAGTATAAAGTGTTTACTTTCAAGGATGTAAGAGAGCTCTTCATCTTGAAATCCATGTATACATGTATTACGTTATCATTAAGATTCATGCTTTGTTAGCACTAAGCAGTTGTTTTAATCAGTCTGGTTTTCTCTTGTTTTCATCTTATGAACATTCTAAATGTTAGACTAACTTATTGTCTTGTACAGAATAACAACTGTGTGAATGGTGCTATACTGAATGAAAGAGTGTGACATGAAGTTCTTGTACATCATTGTAAAGAGTGTGAATGACGTTTTAGTTTAGATGTCAAGCGCTTAGAGCAAGCCTTTTTAACGAAAGTTTTTGATTTAGCGCTATATAAATGTTCTTATTATTATTATTATTATAAATCCCCCGACACTTGTCTGATTGCAAAACAACAGCGTCACAAGAATCCAGAAACACTCACTAGGTACTCAAAAGTGATTTTTCAAACTCCAGAAGTAAAGGTTATAACTTGCATGGTCTTGTAGATCTTTTTATTCTGAGCACAGTGATGTACATTTGCATTCTGTATGTGAATTAGTTTAGTAGTTATGTACATTTGAAAAGTGCAATTTTAGGCCTTTAATTTAAACTCACTTTTTTCAAGAATAAGAAATCGTAAACTTTGGAGCCTCACTGTGAACCCAAAACAAGAAATATGAAGCTAATTTTGAACAGATTACCTCTCCATATCTAAGACTTTAAGCTCAAATTTTTTCCAAAATTTACTCACTACGTGCTTACAGCTAACCCTTCCCTCCCAAACTTCAGGACTGTTAGAGCCAAGAACAGTTTTGTTGCAAAGTCAATCGAAATTTGCAATAAGTAGTTATTTAGGTCTTGCGGTCCAGTGAAATGTTGTTCAGGAAATGTAATTTAGAGTGGGAGAAGGAGAGAAAGGAGAAGAGAGAGAGAGAGAGAGAGAGAGAGAGAGAGAGAGAGAGAGAGAGAGAGAGAGAGAGAGAGAGTGTGTGTGTGTGTGTGTTATTATTACTATCAGTCAGTATTATAATATTGGCATAGAAAGTACTTATACATGTCATGACACTGATACAACTGTACATCCTCTCTTATGTTATAACCTAAATATATACCAAGATGATGTGATATTGTTTAAATCTAGATTCACTTTTAAGCAACTGTTAACATATATTAACTACATGCGCCTATGAACCCGCGTGAATGCTTGTGACGTACTGTGATATGAAGGGAGCAACAGAGTAAGGGAGAGAGAGAGAGAGAGAGAGAGATGTGTTTTGATATTATTATCCTAATCTTAATTATTATGATTTTATGTTCTTACGTTTTATGTTGTAATGCTGTGATACACCACACCTGAGTTTCTCATCTTGAGACAATAAAGTGTTCTATGTGTGACCATGTGAACAAACGGTACCCTTGTGCTATCGTGGGTTGACTTTTTTTTTTGACATCACGGTACCCCTAAGCTATCGTGGATTCAACTATTGTGACATCACAGTACCCCTATGCTATCGTGGATTCACTACTGTTTCCGAGACTATTCTTTCTATGTGTTGAAATGGTCTGGCGGAATAGCCGATTCTGTTATTTGCATAGGTAAAATTTCTGTCTGTTGGTACTTGACACCCCTTCAGGCTGAATTCATTTTGATGAATGACGCGAGATCACGCGAGATTTGTTCCTGTGATTTCCTTTTTTGGACAATTCTCTGGACATCGGACGTATTTTTTTGTCGGGCTGATTTTTATAGCGCTGTGTTCGGTGTTGCGTGATGTGTCTGTCACAAGCCGAAGATAGAAACTAACTGAGATGTGAGCGTTGTCTTGCGGAGTGGGCGGAATGTGCGACGGGGTTTCGTTAGATTAGGTTTCGTTTGGATTGGGTTTCGTTAGATTAGGTTTCGTTTAGATTGGGTTTCGTTAGATTAGGTTTCGTTAGATTAGGTTTCGTTTAGATTGGGTTTCGTTTAGATTGGTGTGTTTTTTAATTGTTTTTTAGGTTGGTTTTTGTTTACTTTGTTTGTTTAGATTAAAGTTTCATCGGGTCTCTTGTTTTTTTTAGATCATATCTTTAGAGTGGGGATTTAGAGTGTAGTTCTAGAGTATAGTTTTAGAGTATTGTTTTGG
Organism: Littorina saxatilis; assembly: GCF_037325665.1. Taxonomy (NCBI): domain Eukaryota; kingdom Metazoa; phylum Mollusca; class Gastropoda; order Littorinimorpha; family Littorinidae; genus Littorina; species Littorina saxatilis. The sequence goes on from NC_090256.1 coordinate 40,188,032, forward strand.
TTTGTTCTGGTTTTAGAGAGTAGGATATATTGAAGGAGTTTTTGTTGAATGTAAACCCCCGTTTCCCACACATTCCCAACATCATCTTTTGGAATTAAAGAATCTGTTAATTTAACTATGTGTCATCTTGTTTTGGTTGTTTTGAGAGAAGGGGGGCACACGGTTACATATGTCTATGTCTATGTCTACCTCCACTCCTACCCTCCGTATTTCTTCCTCCCACCCCAAACCCATCGACTGCACTCTGCAGCTACAAAGGGGAGTCGGTAGAACAAGGACTCTTCTTGGTGGTGTACGGGGACACTTTATGAACACGCTTGTTGCACCACACTTTGAAGTAATCCCACACTTTGAAGTAAATTACTTCAAAGTGTGGGGATGTGCCCCACACTTTGAAGTAAACCCATTTTTTACTTCAAAGTGTGGGGGGATCTTCCCACACTTTGAAGTAAACTCAGTTTTTACTTCAAATTGTGGGGGGATCTTCCCACACTTTGAAGTAACTTACTTCAAAGCGTGGGACTTTTGCATCGCCTGTTTGAGCCTGATGATTTTGTCAAAAAAAATGGCAAAGTCTTTTGGATGAGTGAACAGAAAAAGTGAGCGAGCCAAGAAACATAGTGATGTTTGTTATCAGGCTTTAAGCAATGTCCCATTGTTGAGTGTGACGAAAACTCGTGGTGACGATTTTAAAACATGTTGGGTCACGCATGGTCCAATCTTACATGGTCCAACCTTACATGGTCCAACCTTACATGGTCCAACCTTACATGGTGCAACCTTACATGGTCCAACCTTACATGGTCCAATCTTACATGGTCCATATATATATTATTGGACCATGTAAGATTGGACCATGTAAGATTGGACCATGTAAGATTGGACCATGTAAGGTTGGACCATGTAAGGTTGGACCATGTAAGGTTGGACCATGTAAGGTTGGACCATGTAAGATTGGACCATGTAAGATTGGACCATGTAAGATTGGACCATGTAAGGCTGGACCATGTAAGGTTGGACCATGTAAGATTGGACCATGTAAGGTTGGACCATGTAAGGTTGGACCATGTAAGATTGGACCATGTAAGATTGGACCATGTAAGGTTGGACCATGTAATATTGGACCATGTAAGGTTGGACCATGTAAGGTTGGACCATGTTATATTGGACCATGTAAGATTGGACCATGTAAGGTTGGACCATGTAAGGTTGGACCATGCAAGGTTGGACCATGCAAAGTTGGACCATGTAAGATTGGACCATGTAAGATTGGACCATGTAAGGTTGGACCATGTAAGATTGGACCATGTAAGATTGGACCATGTAAGGTTGGACCATGTAAGATTGGACCATGTAAGATTGGACCATGTAAGATTGGACCATGTAAGGTCGGACCATGTAAGGTTGGACCATGTAAGATTGGACCATGTAAGATTGGACCATGCGTGACCCAACATGTTTTAAAATCGTCATCACGAGTTTTCGTCACACTCAACAATGGGACATTGCTTAAAGCCTGATAACAAACATCATTATGTTTCTTGGCTCGCTCACTTTTTCTGTTCACTCATCCAAAAGACTGCCATTTTTTTTGACAAAATCATCAGGCTCAAACAGGCGATGCAAAAGTCCCACGCTTTGAAGTAAGTTACTTCAAAGTGTGGGAAGATCCCCCCACACTTTGAAGTAAAAACTGAGTTTAATTCAAAGTGTGGGAAGATCCCCCCACACTTTGAAGTAAAAAAATGGGTTTACTTCAAAGTGTGGGGCACATCCCCACACTTTGAAGTAATTTACTTCAAAGTGTGGGATTACTTCAAAGTGTGGTGCAACACACGCTCAAGAATCGTGTGACTTTGACTAATATTGCAGCGCTGTAGGAATGTCTTTCTTCTTAGTCTGGGCTGTCGTTTTGAGTGTCTGTTTTCTGTATAAGGTACAACTCACATGTGCTGGAACGTGCGTTTCCTGTTGTAGTGGCATGGTGTTCTTCGTCCTAATTTGCACGGGTTTCCTGTTGCAGTGGCATGTTGTTCTTCCTCCTCTTTTGCACGGGTTTCCTGTTGCAGTGGCATGTTGTTCGTCATCCTCATTTGCACGGGTTTTCTGTTGCAGTGGCATGTTGTTCTTCATCCTCTTTTGCACGGGTTTTCTGTTGCAGTGGTATGATGTTCTTCCTCCTCTTTTGCACGGGTTTCCTGTTGCAGTGGCATGTTGTTCTTCATCCTCTTTTGCACGGGTTTCCTGTTGCAGTGGCATGTTGTTCTTCATCCTATTCTGCGCGGGTTTCCTGTTGCAGTGGCATGTTGTTCTTCATCCTCTTTTGCGCGGGTTTCCTGTTGCAGTGGCATGTTGTTCTTCATCCTTTTTGCCTGGATCTTCATGCTGATGAGTCTCATACTCTTCGTCATCGGTGCTGCCGTTGAGGGTCTCATCTGTCAAATGGTTGAGGATCCCGACTTCAAAATTATTGACACGGTAAGGCGTTTCAGATTTGACCTTATGTGTTCAAGCCGAACAACCGTCTCCAGGAGACCAATAGTTTTAGACAAAGGCCACAGAGCTTAAATTAGCGTTGCCAGCACGAGAAACAAGAGCTACATCTGCCGCGCGGCGAAGTTAGCATTCAAAGTCACTATCTCAGATTTCCCCGGGCTTTTACATTGGAATAAGACCGTCCGTCCTCTTGGACATATCCCAAAAGTCAACATCCTGACTGCTACCTACTATGGTAGGAAAATTTGACATCTTTTGATGAAATTAATGTCGCAGATGAAAACTGTTGGCTTTTAAGAAATTAATTCACATTTAGACACACACTCTCGATCCAAGCCTCAGGGAAAACATTAGGTCAAATCTGACTGCAGATGGGTAGCCCTTTGATGTATACATGCGCATGACATGGAGCAATTCCTTATATTCGCCGCTGTTACAAGCGTGCGTGTGCGTGTGTGTGTGTGTGTGTGTGTGTGTGTGTGTGTGAGTGTGTGTATGTGTGTGAATGGTGTATGTGTTTGTGTGTATTGTGTGTGTGCCAATATTCAAATGTTATCACACAATGCTGTTCAGTGCACAATCCACTATTGCTACAAGTGTTTGTGTCTGTGTGTTCGTTTCTGTGCCTGTCTGTGTGACCAGCTGACGGAGGAAAAAAACATATTGGGGGAGCACAACGGCACTTGGCTAGCGGGAAAGATTTTGTCCATTCCCACATCTTCAGCAACTATTGGCAGTGTCTTCAGGTATGTCTACAGTGCATCGACCTGTCTGTCCGCCCGTGTGTGTGTGTGTGTGTGTGTGTGTGTGGATCGATGTGTGTGTGTGTGTGCGTCACAGTTTTTTGCTCTCTCTCTCTCTCTCTCTCTCTCTCTCTCTCTCTCTCTCTCTCTCTCTCTCTCTCTCTCTCTCTCTCTCTCTCTCTCTCTCTCTCTTGCTCTCTCTCTTGTTTTTCACGAACAAATATGTTTGAATCACCGTTGAGTTTTTCTCAGATTGTTTTTAACGTTAAAGCCTCCAAATTTCACACACGAGTAGGTTTTGATAAACTTCAAACAGGACAGAAATGTATATTACCCAAATCAAATTTGAAGGTCACAGAGTCAAGAAATGAAAAATTACGATTTTCTAAAACTTGTTTTTAAGAAACTTCACACACTTCGACGGTTTGGTTTAAACAAAATTTATTCCGGAAATACAGGGTGACATGTATGATACGATATGAACATTTGTTACCACACAACAAGCTAAGCTTATACTAAGTGTGGTTATGAATATGTACATCTAAAAAGGAATTATTATTTCATGTTGTGTCAAGGTCAGAAAATCGCTTATACCCTTATTATAAATGTAAGACAAAGAATATAAAAAAGGAACAAATACAACAAAAGAATCAGAGGAGGTAACGGAGGACGGAAAGGGATTTGACTTTAAATTACAACAGTATTGGGGACATTTAAGTCGGGAAAGAGGGGAGTTTGGGGGGGGGGGGGGGGTCAGAGAGATGATGACTATTACACACCGTATACCCGGCTGCACTGTTAAAATCACCTCAGCCAATTTTTGGATGCGCACCTCAGCAAATTTTCTCACCCAGCACTGTAAGTTACTCCACAAAAACACCCATAATTTCACACACACGACATATAACATAAAAATTGTTTGCACTTTCGCCTAAGGTGTAAGTTCATCTTCTGATCGACCCGTTTCATGTTTTCAGTGTGTTTGTGAACGTTGTACTTCAAATATTTACACCTATTGAAGCGTATTCTGAGTAAATTATGACTTTCCGTAGTTACTATAGAAATTCAAGCACCTGACAAGAGATGTACACACTTTTAATGTAATCAGTGGTAATTTCTTGACATCTGGGTCAAATTATATGATTTAAAATATAGCAGGAGCGTCATATTTTCTTAATGTGTGGGGACACTCGAAGATTTTTCGGCTGCACACCTCAGCCGTCTGTTTTTTTCTTCGGCTGCGCACCTCAGCCACACGTGGCTGCACACCTCAGCATTTGTTTCAAAGAAACAATCTGAAATCCATTGTGTACACATTGTGTATCCATCTAGGTGTATGGAAAATCATATTCTGCTTGTGTATGCCGATTTTGTGCTCTCTCTCTCTCTCTCTCTCTCTCTCTCTCTCTCTCTCTCTCTCTCTCTCTCTCTCTCTCTCTCTCTCTCTCTCTCTCTCTCTCTCTCTCTCTCTCTCTCTCTCTCTCTCTCTCCTTGTCGATTTAAGATTGGACTTTTTTTATTGTCTCCATATTTATGTTTTAGTTTTAGCAGGGACAGATTGTAAGACTAGGCGTTAGCCTAAAATCTCCATCCTTGAGTAATACATATTTCAGAAATAAATGTGCATGCTAACCGATATAAACAGCATGATGCCGATCAGTTAATGTGTCCCCTTTGTAAAGTAAAGCAAGATGATGAAGTCCATTTTGTTTTGTGTTGTCCATACTTAAACAGATTAAGAGAAAAATTTATCCCATTTAAATATTATAAAAACCCAAGCACTTTTAGACTCAGCTTGCTCCTGGCTTCCCCTCAAGAAACTGTTGTTAGAAATGTATCCTTGTATTTGTATAAAGCCTTTAAATTAAGAGATGTTTTAACCTCTTAGTTAAATAACGTGTAATGTATGTTTTAATCCGTAGTGTTGTGCGATTGTTATGTTGTACCTTTTTTGCACCTGATGAGTTAAATTATTTGCAACGTTAATCATTTGTTCACACTCCGATCCTTCATAAGGGGCTATGGCCTATTGAATAAATTATCTGCGTCTGCGTCTCTCTCTCTCTCTCCAAATTTGAATAATGATCCTAAGCAACACAACGCATATTTTTACACAACGCAACACAACTGGCAACACTCCATCACTAGCCACTGATCACTAGCCACTGGAATAATTACAACCGTTATATACTGAAAGGCATAAATTCTGCAAATAGTGCATTGAACGATTTTGCTCTCAAACGAAAATCAGATTGAACCTGTAATTTGTAGTTGACATCTTGAGTGTCGGAGCAAATGTTTCACGCTGTCAGCGTGCGCTTTGCAGTATTGCTGATCCAGCCACAGCTCACTGTGCTAATAAAGACAATGGGCTGAACGGGAGACAATAACGTAAAAAAGATAGTGTGTGGCCCTATAAAATGCAACTGGCTGTTTGGCTGTATCAGATATCGCAATCATGCCACGACTTGATGAAGGAGAGAGACAGCAAGCGATTGGGATGCTTAGAGCTGGCCAAAGCATTGAACGTGATGAACACTGAACGTTTTCCGAAATCATTGCGCTTGGACTCAGTCACTTTTTTTGAAAAATTGTCATTTCATGATGTTCTATTAAAAATCAATAAAGCGAAGGTTTTTAAACACTAAAATGGCCAATAAATAAAATATTCAAACATTGAAAACATTCACCACTGAGTTGATTTTTTGTGATTTTTTAAAGATCAGTTTGCGGAATTTATGCCTCTCGGTATATGATCACAACGAAAAGACTTCTTGTCTGTTACTTAGTTATATCAGAGCAACTTATAATACAAGTTATCTGGTTATATACATGAACCAGTACAAACTTAATCAAGGTATAACTCTGGGATACAAACCATGCAGCTTCATTACTGCATACCAAAAATATAATCAAATAGACAGAATACACACGAGCTTGTGTGTGTGTGTGTGTGTTGTGTGTGTGTGTGTGTGTGTGGGGGGGGTGTTCTGTTGTCCCCGACTTGTTTTTTAGTTTGTGATAAATAACGTATTGATTGATTTGTTATCTTTATAATGACAAAAATTGTGATCTATTCAGGTAATGGAGTTCCAGTGTTACCACTGTCGGGAGTAATTAAGAATAAGAATAAGAATAAGAATACTTTATTATCTCTTAGAGAAATTCAGGGAACCTAACAGACACAGTGCGTCATATTGAAGGGGAGCATAGTGGTGCCGTATTGAAATATCGACGTCTGGTGCTTGATGATGAAACGGGATTGAAAAAGTATGTTTCAAAAGATTTCGGGTTGATACCCGCTGAGATAAGCAAACCTGATGAGATTGATTCTGAAATAAATCGACTGTTGGCAGTTATACCAAAAGCTGCTGAACGATTAAAGGAGCAAGGCTTATTATCCACTTGGCTGCAACTACATACATTGATATCTGAAGGAACATTTCCCTTAAGTAACATTTCTTTCCTGCTATTCTTGGATGTTGTGCGATTTTTTGGTACTCAAAACACGAGTTTCATGAGATACCAAGAAGAAACGAAACTATTCTGGAAAACCAGATACCATCTGTTCCATGGCAAGTTTCTTCGGTTTATGGGCGGCCCAAAAAGCCAGGGTCATGTTGTGGACGGATCGGATTCACTCGGCTTGTGCAAGTCGGAAAACGCAAAAATAAATTTTGTAATTCCTAGCCAAAATCATCTTAAAAAAAGGTGAAAATAAGAATGAAACCTTGAAGCCAGGAATAATGCATGAAAGTATCAGCGTTTTGTCCCAGACGCGAAAGGTAGTGAAAGTGGCATTTGATGCCAAGAAAATCAATTCATCCTTGCCAACTAAATGTTTCGATGTTTAGTAAGAAATAAAATAATTACCTGTTTAAAGACAATATTCACTGATGAGACCCAAAAGAAACAACGCGTGTAGTTTGCAGGAACTTCGCGCACTGCAATGCTCATCAATGATCCGTTTCAGTTCCGTTTCCGTCGTTGTCTCGGTTATGATAAGTTAGTAGAGACTGTGTTAATTTTTGTTCACAAGCTTTAGAAGAATTAGAAAGAAAGTCTGGAATGTGGACAGGGAGAAGGTTGGCGCCTATTAAGCCTTCAGACGGGTCTATGTAGTCGGCTAGACGTTAAACAATTAAAAGAAACCCTCTATTATAGGCAAAATAGACACGAATCGAAGCTGAGGTGTGTCGCCGAGTTAGCATTAAAATGGCTGAGGTGCGTCGCCTAGCGCGGCTGAGGTGTGCAGCCAAAAAATCTTCGAGTGTCCCCACAGATTAAAGAAATATGACGCTCCTGCTATATTTTAAATCATATAATTTGACCCAGATGTCAAGGAATGACCACTGATTACATTAAAAGTGTGTTCATCTCTTGTCAGGTGCTTGAATTTCTATAGTAACTACGGAAAGTCATAATTTACTCAGAATACGCTTCAATAGGTGTAAATATTTGAAGTACAACGTTCACAAACACACTGAAAACATGAAACGGGTCGATCAGCAGATAAACTTACCCCTCAGGCGAAAGTGCAAACAATTTTTATGTTATGATATGTCGTGTGTGTGAAATTATGGGTGTTTTTGTGAAGTAACTTACAGCGCTGGGTGAGAAAATTTGCTGAGGTGCGCATCCGAAAATTGGCTGAGGTGATTTCACAGTGCAGCCGGGTATACGGTGTGTATTAGAGACTTGCCAATTCAATGTTCCTGCAGCAGCAGTGGTTTCATCCAAAATGTTGTCCAATCTTATCAAGCAGAGCTAAGTCATGTGAACACAATATCAAGAAAGGTGAAATCATGTCTATACTTATTAACAAGTCGCGTAAGGCGAAAATACAACATTTAGTCATGTAGCTGTCGAACTCACAGAATGAAACTGAACGCAATGCAATTTTTCAGCAAGACCGTATACTCGTAGCATCGTCAGTCCACCGCTCATGGCAAAGGCAGTGAAATTGACAAGAAGAGCGGGGTAGTAGTTGCGCTGAGAAGGATAGCACGCTTTTCTGTACCTCTCTTCGTTTTAACTTTCTGAGCGTGTTTTTAATCCAAACATATCATATCTATATGTTTTTGGAATCAGGAACCGACAAGGAATAAGATGAAAGTGTTTTTAAATTGATTTCGAAAATTTAATTTTGATAATAATTTTTATATTTTTAATTTTCAAAGCTTGTTTTTAATCCAAATATAACATATTTATATGTTTTTGGAATCAGAAAATGATGGAAAATAAGATGAACGTAAATTTGGATCGTTTTATAATTTGTTTTGTATTATTTTTACAATTTTCAGATTTTTAATGACCAAAGTGATGAATTAATTTTTAAGCCACCGAAGTCCGGGCTTCGTCAAAGATTACTTGACCAAAATTTCAACGAATTGGGTTGAAAAATGAGAGCGTGACAGTGCCGCCTCAACTTTCACGAAACGCCGGATATGACGTCATCAAAGACATTTATCAAAAAAATGAAAAAAACGTCTGGGGATATCATACCCAGGAACTCACATGTAAAATTTCATAAAGATCGGTCCAGTAGTTTGGTCTGAATCACTCTACACACACACACGCACAGACAGACAGACAGACAGACAGACACACACACACACAACACACACACACACACACAGGCACACACACCACGACCCTCGTCTCGATTCCCCCATCTACGTTAAAACATTTAGTCAAAACTTGACTAAATGTAAAAACGACAATTTTCTACCCCGAACTGCTGCTCGTTAACAAAAATACCCTATTCCAGCGATGTATGTGCACGTATCAACTGATATGATTCAACACAATAAGAAACAAGTCGCGTAAGGCGAAAATACAACATTTAGTCATGTAGCTGTCGAACTCACAGAATGAAACTGAACGCAATGCAATTTTTCAGCAAGACCGTAGCCTATACTCGTAGCATCGTCAGTCCACCGCTCATGGCAAAGGCAGTGAAATTGACAAGAAGAGCGGGGTAGTAGTTGCGCTGAGAAGGATAGCACGCTTTTCTGTACCTCTCTTCGTTACATTTAGTCAAGTTTTGACTAAATGTTTTAACATAGAGGGGGAATCGAGACGAGGGTCGTGGTGTATGTGTGTGTGTGTGTGTGTGTGTGTGTGTGTGTGTGTGTGTAGAGCGATTCAGACTAAACTACTGGACCGATCTTTATGAAATTTGACATGAGAGTTCCTGGGTATGAAATCCCCGAACGTTTTTTTCATTTTTTTGATAAATGTCTTTGATGACGTCATATCCGGCTTTTCGTGAAAGTTGAGGCGGCACTGTCACGCCCTCATTTTTCAACCAAATTGGTTGAAATTTTGGTCAAGTAATCTTCGACGAAGCCCGGACTTCGGTATTGCATTTCAGCTTGGTGGCTTAAAAATTAATTAATGACTTTGGTCATTAAAAATCTGAAAATTGTTAAAAAAAAATAAAAATTTATAAAACGATCCAAATTTACGTTCATCTTATTCACCATCATTTTCTGATTCCAAAAACATATAAATATGTTATATTTGGATTAAAAACAAGCTCTGAAAATTAAATATATAAAAATTATTATCAAAATTCAATTGTCGAAATCAATTTAAAAACACTTTCATCTTATTCCTTGTCGGTTCCTGATTCCAAAAACATATAGATATGATATGTTTGGATTAAAAACACGCTCAGAAAGTTAAAACAAAGAGAGGTACAGAATTCTGTGTAGACCCTTCCACCAGCATCTTAGACCACTCTTTGTACTTTTTCTTTTAATAGATGATTGTCATTTGTTTTACCTCATGTCTGCCCTGCGTGTGATGGTGTGATCGTGACTGCTGTAGTGTGGGCGTGTGTGTGTTGGTGTGTATGTCAGTGAATGTGTGGGCGTGTGTGTGTGTGTGTCAGTGTGTGTGTGGGTGTGTGTGTGTGCGTGATTTTACCAACACTACGCTAAATTCCTTGTGCTTAAAATGTTTTTTTAATGTCACTTGGCTCAATAAATACTGTATTCTGTATTCTGTAAAAAGAAAAGCGTGCTATCCTTCTTAGCGCAACTACTACCCCGCTCTTCTTGTCAATTTCACTGCCTTTGCCATGAGCGCTGGACTGACGATGCTACGAGTATACGGTCTTGCTGAAAAATGGCATTGCGTTCAGTTTCATTCTGTGAGTTCGACAGCTACTTGACTAAATGTTGTATTTTCGCCTTACGCGACTTGTCTATACCTCTCTTCGTTTTAACTCTCTGAGCGTGTTTTTAATCCAAACATATATCTATATGTTTTTGGAATCAGGAACCGACAAGGAATAAGATGAAAGATATCATACCCAGGAACTCTCATGTCAAATTTCATAAAGATCGGTCCAGTAGTTTAGTCTGAATCGCTCTACACACACACACAGACACACACACACACACACACACACACACACACACACACACACACACACACACACACACACGCACATACACCACGACCCTCGTCTCGATTCCCCCCTCTACGTTAAAACATTTAGTCAAAACTTGGTTAAACGTAACAAGTCGCGTAAGGCGAAAATACAATATTTAGTCAAGTAGCTGTCGAACTCACAGAATGAAACTGAACGCAACGCAACGCATCAAGACCGTATACTCGTAGCATCGTCACTCCACCGCCCGTGGCAAAGGCAGTGCCAGTGAAATTGACAAGAAGAGCGGGGTATTCGTTGCGCTGAGAAGGATAGCACGCTTTTCTGTACCTCTCTTCGTTTTAACTTTCTGAGCGTGTTTTTAATCCAAACATATCATATCTATATGTTTTTGGAATCAGGAACCGACAAGGAATAAGATAAAAGTGTTTTTAAATTGATTTCGAAAAAAAAAATTTGATAATAATTTTTATATATTTAATTTTCAGAGCTTGTTGTTAATCGAAATATAACATATTTATATGTTTTTGGAATCAGCAAATGATGGAGAATAAGATGAACGTAAATTTGGATCGTTTTATAAAAAAAATATTTTTTTTACAATTTTCAGATTTTTAATGACCAAAGTCATTAATTAATTTTTAAGCCACCAAGCTGAAATGCAATACCGAAGTCCGGGCTTCGTCGAAGATTACTTGACCAAAATTTCAACCAATTTGGTTGAAAAATGAGGGCGTGACAGTGCCGCCTCAACTTTCACGAAAAGCCGGATATGACGTCATCAAAGACATTTATCAAAAAAATGAAAAAAACGTGTGAGGATACCATACCCAGGAACTCTCATGTCAAATTTCATAAAGATCGGTCCAGTAGTTTAGTCTGAACCGCTCTACACACACACACACACACAGACACACACACATACACCATGACCCTCGTCTCGATTCCCCCCTCTACGTTAAAACATTTAGTCAAAACTTGACTAAATGTAAAAAGGAATTTGGTAACTGTTGGAGCAGAAAGAAAAACTGCAAGCAGTTACAGTATATTTGGACTCAAGGGTCTATATGTAACAAAATCCAGTGATGGGATTACAAGTAATGTAAGATACGGAAGGAATGCACCATCCACAATTCGTTTCACATGTTTACAATACACTTCGACTTCGACGGTTTGATTACTTTCGAAATGAAACTTCTTCTTCTTCTTCTTCTTCTTCTGCGTTCGTGGGCTGAAACTCCCACGTACACTCGTGTTTTTACACGAGTGGAATTGTACGTGTATGACCGTTTTTACCCCGCCATTAAGGCAGCCATACGCCGCTTTCGGAAACAAGTTTGATTGATCGTCGTCAATTTTCAAGATCACAGAGGGGTCATGTTTGGTTCAAAATATGGAAACTTTTCTCAAATGTTTTTGCCTGGCCTGTGTGTAAGCTGGTTGACCCTTGTCAATGCTCAAAGTCCTAGTGGTGTCGAGTTTGAGTGGCTGAGATACTTAGCAGTGTATGCATACACATTTCGACTGAAACTTTGACTGAAAGTGCTCGAAATAATTACATTTCTTGATATTAAATCGGGCGTAACAACTGTCTGGATACGTAGCCTATATCGGCGTAACGCGACTCAACCTTGCATCTTACAGTGTGTGTGTGTGTGTGTGTGTGTGTGTGTGTGTGTGTGTGTGTGTGTGTGTGTGTGTGTGTGTGTGTGTGTGTGTGTGTGTGTGTGTGTGTGCGTGCGTGTGTGTGTGCGTGCGTGAATGCGTGCGTGTGCGTGTGCATGTGTATGTGCGTGCGTGCTGGTGTGTGTGAAACAGGGACTGTCGCGACGACAAGACGCTGTTCAAGGCAACGGACATGACGGATCACCCGAGTGTAAACTTCACCAAACTCATTGACTTTAAAGACGTGAGTGTTGCTTGTGTAACTGCATGGTCATGTTATAAGGCAAAAAAGCCAAGGAACCTTCCTTTTTGACTCCCCTGAGTGATCAGGAGAATCTTATGAATGACCAGCGGTAGGCCGTCCGTGTTTGTGTGTGTGCATGTGTGTGAGAATGTTGTGTTTCTCAGTATTTGAAAAGTAGGTCAATAAATAAAACAGGAAATAACGTCTTTCTTTTTTTTGAAGCACACTCCTTCTCATCGACTCGCCATTTCAGATCTGGCCATGCTTTTAAAATGTACATGGAATTCAGACCACCCAATCACTTGGGCGCATACCAAACATGAACAGCCTGGGTGTTCTCTGTGCAAATTCCAACTCACCACAGCCACCAAGCAGTCACTGAGGGAGTTAATTTTGGGAAAGAGCGCACCAATGCAAATTGAGAAATGTAAAAGCCGGGCCAGATCTGAGGTTTGTTAGCAAAACGGTTTTCACAAGAAGGAGTGTGCCTTTGAACATCATGCCTCACACAAAAAGCAGATAATACCTCGCAACGAATGTGTTTCGACAATTATCCCATTAACCTGCTTCTTTGACTCTGTTACCTGAGTAGGTGAATACGCTGCGTATTCCCTTGTAACCCAGCGTAATTCATGGGTACCGAGCCTCGATCTGACCTGTTTTGCGCGAAATCGCAGAGTACAACTAAAATAATTAAGAGGTCATCTGCATATATATTGTTCGTTCACAGAAACTGAATATCACCGCTCTGCTAAACGCGGTCAACATTGATGTCGGGAATGTGGATCTGTTGGGCGGTGACGTGGACCAGTACCTCAAAGATATGGACGCACTGCAGGACCACATTCCCTTTGCACAGCTCCAAAATGTAGGTACACGGCCAATGCGTACATGTACTGTTGGCTGGACCTGTGTGTACACGCTAGCACGTGCGGGAACTCAGGCGTATGCGAATACCGTAGTACATGCCTTAATCAGTCATAACCACAGACTGGCATACTTGTACAGATAGACAAACACACAGACCCAGATATCAAGACACCTGCATCAGTAGGAATGACATAACAAACATCCCCCCGCGGGTTAGGGGGAAGAATTTACCCGATGCTCCCCAGCATGTCGTAAGAGGCGACTAACTGATTCTGTTTCTCTTTTTACCCTTGTTAAGTGTTTCTTGTATAGAATATAGTCTTCTACTACGTTCTTACCAGTTCCATTTAACTTTGCATACCATGCTAATTATTCAGTAAAAAACTTTATACCATCAAGGTTATACCTCTATGTGGAATAGCCCGGTAAGTGTGCTATCCCCTATAGCCCGGGCGTTTCCCGCCAAAAGGGCAGGCGCCTCTATACGCCCATAGCCCGGCGACGTCATAGTGACGTCATAGCGGTAGAACCTGCGCATGCGCCAACGGCAAGCTGATCATAAAACTCTTACTGACAAGCACAGCAGACGTGTGTTCAGTGGCCTCTCGCTAATAAAGGAAAGATTTTCGTTCAGTTACTGATGTGTGGGACTTTTGAGACGCTGCCCTCAACAGTTTGAAGCCTCTTCTTGGTTGGGTCGGACAGTGTCGTCGTATGAAGGGAAGTGTTTGAAATTTTCTTACTTTTCAAAAGCGAAGATAAAGATTTTCTATACGCTTCTTTTCAGCCATCTTGTTGTTTAACCGGTTTTCTTTTTAGATCTAGATCTAATTTGTAAGAAAGCCTTGAGAGTTCTAACTTGCCTTATTGTTCGTAGGTCATTTAGAATAGTGTCTCCTTCTGTTTTCTCTTTTATTGTCTTCCTTAACTTTTTGTTTCGGTAGATAAATTAATTCCCCTTTTCGGGGCTGTTAGAGTTACCCAGGAGATATTTTCTCTCATATAATTCTCTTGAGTGAATCAACATTTTTTCACTTTAGGTAATTCATTCAGCTCCCACGATGAGCGACCAACAGGCCGCTTAGAAGGGGTTTCCTCTTCTCAGCGCTTGTCCTCGCGAGAGCAGTCTGGGAGCCCGAATTACTACTATGCACAGCGCTCGGGGCACACAGGCAAGTTTACTAGAAACAACCCTGATGCGCCCAAGCAGCGCTCGCATAAGCGTAAAGGTTCTGCTCCCCCCTCCCTTCCGGAGTCTGGGGGTGATAGAACCACGGTCTCTGGGAAGACCGACCGGTCACGGAAGAGGACCAAGGTCGCTCGTCCTGCACCGGGCGATCTCTCCCAGAGACAGGTTCTTGAGTCCATGTTTAGTGCCGAACTGAACAGGGCTAACAAGTACCTTACTGGGCCCGGAACACGCGACGGGGCACATGGCCTGTCGGATCCCAACCCTCTCGGGGCGGGAAATGACGGTGCCCCGTCCACCGTTCAACCGGGCGAGTCTACCGCGGATTCCGCACTCCGAGATTATATCGGAGTGCGCGAAGATGCACTGACCGGCCCTCCCCCTGGGTTCGCTTTCCTGCCGATAGCCTCCCCAGGGACAGCATTGAACGTTTCGGGCCCCTCACCTCTGATAGTTTGTCCGGGCGGCAAACATGATGAGGTGAGTGGTTGCTCCCTGGCGTGTGTACAGGACGAGGCTTCCCCCACTATGGAGGAAGCACCGTCCATGCAATACGCAGGGCAACACGCTGCTTTCTCGCGGGGCACAGACCTGGAGCGGCCAGCTGCAGGTCTGGCTCATACCGAGAATGGCGGCATCCCTTTCGTCCCCGGGGCCGAACGGTTGCCTTCCTCCTTTGCGGGGAGAGTAACCGACGGCCATGTTGACTTGCCTTCGGGCATCAACGCCCGGGTTGATGTTAGGTCCGCTCACGGGGAGACCCTAGCCCGGTCACCTCGGGGCGGTGGACGCACAGCACTTAGTAGTCACGCCCGGCTGGCCAGACCGGGCAATGACGAAAGGTCCGTTGCAACCCTGGAACCAGTCTACCCCCAGAGGGGAGTGTTTGGTGCCCAGGGGCCCGGTACCACCCACGTCGATGCACTAGCGGGTTCTATGCGTCGCTCGGGCCCGGCGGCCCGAGCCCCGACCTTCACGGTCTGCGTACCGAATTCTCTTTCGGTACCGGGCGGAAGGAACCGGGCGCAGATCTTGTAAGGGGAGAGCAAGCCCGGGATCGGGGGTTGCCTCTTCTTATAGGATCAGCGGGCATAGGATCGAACCGACGTCGGGGGGGTTTACGGAAGAGCAGCACAGTTTGTCCTCTCAGAGGGAGGTGGTTTCTACCGCTCCTATCTCTCAGGAGAAGCTAGCGGTACTGCTAAAGTTGGTAGAGGAATTGAATCCAGGTGTTCAGATCCCTACCGATTCCGGCCCAACTCCGCGAGCACTGGAGCGTCTAGACCCGATTTGTTCCCGTGGTCAGACGACGCTTGAGACAGAGGCACCTAGGAATGACCCCGCTCAGGGCCAGTTCTTAGGTGTCTACCCTGTATCTCAGCTCAGCAGAGCGGGCTCCTCGGAATTTTCGGAAGAGTCCTCCTCTGAAGAGGAAGACTCAGAAGAACCCTTAGAGAGCAGGCGCAGTTACACGGGAGACCCAGGCACAGGGTTTCACCACGGGCTACTGCCTTGTCAGGCACACGCCCCGCAACTGCCCCGACCTTCTCAGACGACCCGTGTCCCACAACACGCCCCGTCATTCGAGGACAACACTCGATCGTTTCAGAACGATCACGAGGTGGTGACCACCCAATCAATAGGTCCGATCCTAGACAGTTTCAAGGACGACCTCATTGAAATATTGGTAGCGAAGCTGCGTCCTTCGCCGTCACTCCCTTTGCCCGCGTCCACCACTCCAGCCGGTGGTGGTGGTTTTCAATTGAACGTTCACCGTTCGGTTCCGGGCACCTTCACGCGCGCGCCCTCCCATGCTACTCCTTTCTTAGGTCAGTGTGGGGGGGCCCCCCTCAGGACCCCTCGAGTTTCGCGACAGAGGAGTCTGAGGGTCTCGCCCGTCAAAATCAACAGCTTTTAGCGGCCTTGAGACCCTTCACACAATTTATTGTGGAGAAGTCTTCACTCTCTCATGAGGCGAGACAGATCCAGGCAGACAGAAGCGGCTTGGGGAGTTTCGAACAACATTCCTCCAAACTTGGGTTCAGCCCTCACCCCAGTATAGCCGCCTCTGTTGAGGACAGCGAGAAAATCTTGAGATCCTCCGGACCACTCAACAACAGAAGGGTGTCCGACGCGCCTGTCAAAAACGAAGTTCCGACGTTTCAGCACGCGCGAGAAGCGGGTTCCTTCGTTCCCTTTGAGGTAAAGGCTCCGTTAGATCTCCTTCCAGAACTTTTACCTTTCATGCCCTGCAGCCGGCCCGCGGCGTCGGACCTGAACATGCTCCCGGATTCCCGTAAGGCCAGTCCGGTCGCAGGGATCAACCTCACCCCAAAGACGTTCCAGGACCTTCAGACCTCCCTTTCTCAGGTCGTGCAAGGTTTGTCTACTGCAATGTTGCTGCAGAAGTTGCTGTTTGACATGCTTGGGGCTCATTCTGTTCGTAAGGATGCGAGAACCTTCCAGTTTCATTCTCAGAACATGGATCCTACTCTGGTCGGGAGCACGTTCGCGCTACTCGGGCATCAACTGAGCAACCAGATTAGCCGTACAGTCAACCTCCGGGTACAGTCTGAAGCGCTTTATCGGGATCACTTCCTAGCCAACTCCATTTTCAAGCCTCAGGAAGTCCGTGTTCTCAGAAACTCCCCTCTCGTGAAGGTTCTGGCGGACAAAACCATAGAGGACGCAAAAGCAGAGTCCTTCCTGCGCTCCAGTCGTCAAGGCTTCCAGGGGGGTCAGCCCAGCGCCAAAAGAACTAAGCACAAAGCGAAGAAGCGTAAGGCTCAGGTTAACGCTCAGTCGTCTTACAACTCGCAACAACACTCTGTTACTCCTCAGTCTGCTCCCCAGCAGAAATACAAGGGAAAAGGAAAGAACAAGAAGCAAGGGAACAGCTCTCATTCCTCTGCTAAGGCCGCTCCGGCAAAGAAGCAGTCTTTTCAGTAAGCCCCGTTCGCCCCTGTCAGTACGTACCGGGCTCTTCCGCTGGCGCCCTGCACCGCCACTTATCCGAGTGGCTGCGGTCAGTGGACAACGTTCACGTACTCAGGATCGTGCGTTCGGGGTATCGAATCCAATTCTCTTCTCCTCCTCCTCTCTCCTCTTACCCAATCGACTTCGGCGCTCCCAAGAACCCTGCCAAGTTGGCAGTTCTATCAGAGGAGGTCAACAGTCTTTTGGACAAGGGCGCTATACGCCCAGCGGACTTAACAAGGCCGGGCTTTTACGCACACTTGTTCACAGTCCCCAAGAAGTCGGGGGGATTCCGCCCTGTTCTGGACCTCTCGGCTCTGAACGAGTTTATAAGGAAGGTCAAATTCAAGATGGAAACCACCTCTTCACTCAGACTGGCCCTTCGCCCCGGCGATTGGGCAACGTCTCTCGACCTAAGAGACGCTTACTTTCATGTCTCAATGGCGGAAGACATGAAGCGGTTTCTCAGATTCGTCTGGAGGGACAAGACGTTCGAATTCAACGTCCTCCCCTTCGGGCTGTCCACAGCTCCCCTAATCTTCACGAGCATGGTGAAAGAATTAGCGGCTCTAGTTCGTGTCAACGGAACTCGCCTGCGGACATATCTGGACGACTGGCTTACGCTGGCGTCCACCTACTCAGAATGTCTGCAGACCACCGTTCGGCTGGGTTTCCAAATCAACTTCCTCAAGTCAGAATTGATCCCCAGTCAGCAGTTTCTCTATCTAGGGATGTATTTCGACACGGTGCTCTTCACAGTGGCTCCCTCGCCCGAACGCCTTACAACGTTCACGCGGAAGAGAGACTTTCTTCTCAACCTTCCGAGCGCCACGCACCGTCAGCTTCTGGAACTGCTGGGAATGATGGAGTCTTTCGCAAATCTGCTTCCCCTGGGACGCCTCTTCAAGAGGCCCCTGCAGAGAGAGATCCACAAACGTACCAGGAAGCCGCCTCTCTACGGGGAGGTTATTCTGTTGGGACAATGGTTCCACATCTCCCTATCGCAGTGGCTAAACCAATCGTGGCTCCACAGCTCAGTACCCATCCAGCCGCCCCCTTCAGTGATGTCCCTTTTCACGGATGCGTCAAAGGCGGGATGGGGGGCCCACGTCTCCCCGAGCAATCAGGAGTTCGCGGGGACTTGGTCACGAGCGGAGTCCAAACTCCACATCAATCTGTTGGAGATGGAAGCAGTCTTTCGCACACTCCAGTGCCTAGCTCCGTCTCTAACAGGGAAATCCATCACCATTCACGGGGACAACCAGACTTGCCTGTCCTACCTCAAGAAGCAGGGGGGCACGGTCTCCCTCTCCCTGTCTCTCAAGGCGGAGGAGATACTCCTATGGTGCTGGAAACGTCAGATCACAATTTCGGTTCGCTTCGTTCCGGGGAAGCTGAACGCGATAGCGGATCAGTTGAGCCGAGGGAAACAGGTCCTACCAACAGAGTGGACAATCGTTCACCAAGCCCTTCACAAGGTATGGTGTCGATGGTTCAAACCTCTCATCGACCTCTTCGCGACAAAGTACACCACTCGTCTACCGATGTACGTGTCCCCGGTTCACGACGATCAAGCCTTCAAGGTCGACGTGCTAGCGATTCCGTGGGAGGAGTTACAGGCTTACGCCTTTCCCCCGACATCTCTCTTACACCAGGTACTGGCCAAGTACAGGCAAGAGAGGCCCACACTGATTTTGGTCACGCCCTTCTGGCCAACCAGCGCGTGGTTCCCAGAACTCAAAAACCTGTCCTGCGAGGACCCTCTTCCTCTAGCTCTGTCGGAGGGACAGCTCGTTCAACCACGCTCCGGAATCGCACACACGCGAGTCGACATTCTCAAACTGACCGCATGGAAGTTATGCGGTCAGGATTGCACTCACAAGGCTTGAGCAAGTCTGTAATCCCTCTGGTACTCAAAGCCAAGAGGAGTACTACAGACAACCTGTACAACTACCGATGGGTTGAATGGGCGGGGTTTGCCAGACAGCAGAAGTTTGACCCACTTCATCCTTCAGCAATCGAACTAGCCAATTTCCTGGGCTACCTGCACGCGTCGCGAAAGCTTCGCGCAGGCACGCTGGCCGGCTACCGTTCTGCTATCACCAATACGATCGCAGCTTCCACTGGGAAGTACCCGATCCACCTTTCTGACTCTCCCCTCATCAGGAACCTACTAGACGGAATTAAGAACATTTCCGTCAAGGAGCCTAACGTCTTTCCCCAATGGGATGTTTTCCTAGTACTCAGGGTACTCAGAGGCCCTCTCTTCGAACCCTTGGAAAACATCTCGTTGACTATGCTAACTTGGAAGACAGTGTTCCTGATGGCTTTGGCCTCCTCCAGACGGGTGAGTGGCATTCACGCACTCAGTGGCTTAGGAGGAGACATCGCCTTCGGCAGAGGGCGGATTCCCGACTCAGTCTCAATCTGCTTCCTGCCAGAATTCAGAGCGAAAAATCAGAGATCAGACGCCTTTTCTCCAGTTATTAAGATCCCTGCCTTAAATAACTTTTTATCCTCTGATGATGATGATCTTTTGTTGTGCCCTGTTAGAGCTCTCAAGGTTTATCTCAAAAGGACCGAACCTTACCGCGGCACTAAACGAAGACTTTTCATTTCGCTCAACCGGCTACATAGCAGAGATATCGCTGTGGGAACGATAGCGCGGTGGTTAACATCATGTGTTAAATTCTGTTACGATAAGACCGACACTCCCATCGTACACACACTGCGCGCTCACAAGATCAGAGCTATCAGCACCTCCTTGGCCTTGGTCAGGGGAGTCAGCTTGAGCCAGATCATGAGCGCTGCCTACTGGAAAAGCGAATCTACGTTCACCAGTTTCTACCTCCGACACTACTCTTCCCTTCGGACCGACAACACCTTTGGGATAGACAAAGTGGTGGTAGCACAGGCAGCAACTTCCTTATAGGTACGTAATGTGTATCTTTTAAGTACTACGTTATGTCATAAGGATTACAATAGTTATCTTTTGTGCCAAAGAAGATATCTATCGATCTAGCACGGGGGTTATTAGGCTTTAGTTTCTTTAGTTTCTTCAGTCTGATTTCCCACCTTCCAGGATGGTATTCGTGCAAAGTTAAATGGAACTGGTAAGAACGTAGTAGAATGTAGAGATTCTTATTAATCTCTCTTTCTACAAGTACTTACCAGTTCCATTTAACAAAGACTCCCTCCCGACCTCCCCTTAATCAGACCTTGGTTTTGGGGTCATGGGACCTGAGTTTTATGATCTGCTTGCTGTTGGCGCATGCGCAGGTTCTACCGCTATGACGTCACTATGACGTCGCCGGGCTATGGGCGTATAGAGGCGCCTGCCCTTTTGGCGGGAAACGCCCGGGCTATAGTGGATAGCACACTTACCGGGCTATTCCACATAGAGGTATAACCTTGATGGTATGAAGTTTTTTACTGAATAAT
Organism: Littorina saxatilis; assembly: GCF_037325665.1. Lineage (NCBI taxonomy): Eukaryota > Metazoa > Mollusca > Gastropoda > Littorinimorpha > Littorinidae > Littorina > Littorina saxatilis. The sequence goes on from NC_090256.1 coordinate 40,209,058, forward strand.
TAGCATGGTATGCAAAGTTAAATGGAACTGGTAAGTACTTGTAGAAAGAGAGATTAATAAGAATCTCTACAAATTTTTGTAAAGATTTTAGTCAAGCAGTATGTAAGAAATGTTAAGTCCTTTGTACCGGAAACTTGCATTCTCCCAGTAAGGTAATACATTGTACTACGTTGCAAGCCCCTGGAGCAAATTTTTGATTCGTGCTTTTGTGAACAAGAAACAATTGACAAGTGGCTCTATCCCATCTCCCCCCTTTTTCCCCGTCGCGATAAAACCTTCGTGGTTGAAAACGACGTTAAACACCAAATAAAGAAAGAAACATAACAAACAAGAAATACGCAAGATAGCAAAACAAAACACACACACACACACACACGTACTTACGCATGCACGCACGCACACACTGTTACATACACACACACGCACGCACACACTGTGACATACACACACACACACATACACGCACACACGCATGCTCATGTGAAAAGCTAGTCTCTCATTTTCTGTTGGTTTCTCTGTTCTTGCAGCTATCAAGCGAACTCAACGCCAGAGCTAAGATGGCAGAGTTAAACGCCACACTAGCGGTACCTACGTTCTTTCACCCTTCTCCGCTGAATGACACCACAACAACCCCCACCTTCTCCCCGTTGCGGGCGCCGATCTCACTTTTTGCCTGGGAAGATAACAAAACACACTTAAACAACTTTTTGCTTCCGCATTCGATATTTACCCCAGACCGATTGTGCTTCCCCATGAATTTAAAGAGGTACACTTATTTGAGGGAGAAAAGAATATCAGTATCTTACAAGTGAAGAAAATTCGAGGTCAAATTCGATAGATTTTACCCCAAAATTTGAAGACTTTGAATTTAGGATTTTCCGATGAAGCAAATTTCTAACTTAGAATACCTTTTTAATTTTTTTGTTTGTTGTTGAAACATGGGTGTAAAGAACCAAAGGTCGATCATAAGTACTTTGGAAGGGAGGCGGGATATTCAGTGTGAAGATTATACGAGATCAACGAGGCCGAATGCGAAAGCAGGCACACACACAACAGAGATCAATACATCGGCATTGCCGGGTACCTAGCTCGCTCGTTTCTTTGTCATTCCTTTTTTCTTGGCTTGCATAGGCCTACTGTACAAACAACCACAATGAGACTTAAAATAATATCACATTGGTGTATGTGTTTTTATCTAGATGTGCAATGACAGCTAGGTTGAAAGTATTAAAGTAGGGTTGCGCCTAAAACATTTATTCTTATGTATTAAAGATCAATCAATCAATCAATGTCTGTCTCTGTCTCGGTCTCTCGCTTTCTCTCTCTCTCTCTCTCTCTCTCTCTCTCTCTCTCTCTCTCTGTCTCTCTGTCTCTCTGTCTCTGTCTCTGTCTCTGTCTCTGTCTCTCTCTCTCTCTCTCTATGTATGTCTTTGTCAGATAGATAGATAGATAATTTATTGCCAAGTGTACAATACATGAATGAACATAAAAAATACACGAGGAAAGCAGCTTGCTGTGTGATAAAAACAAAAATAAATAGCATTCATACATCTCTGGCGCATAGCATCATACATACATGGGTAAGACAATTTGGTATCACAGTAACTAATACATACACTATACAGACATGGTGAGAACTATGAAACTCTAAGAGCTATCGGAACCACAATAAAAGTACGCAGAATAAGATAGGATCCCCCCCCCCCCCCCCCCACTATCAACTACTGTAAGAACTGAACATGTTCCATACTGATAAGATGTACCTCTAAAACAGCACATAAAAATAAACTCTTCCAACGCATCACAGTGGTTAAAGAACGACTAAAACTACTAAAACATACTAGATGTGTATTCCGGTAATATAACCAGCTGCTAAAACATAGTCTGGCTTCATCGCGTCACAGTGGTGTCACCATACTAAAACCCACTCTATATATCACAGTATGCAATGTCAGCTACTAAAACCATACTCCTAGAGCATCCTAAAACGTGTCACAATCTGTAGAGTTCATTTACCGGTTATTAAAAGCCAGGACAGCCTGGGGGTAGAAACTATCTAACCCCCCCCCCCACACACACACACACACACACACACACACACACACACACAATTGATGATGCAAAGAAACTACGCTTTCTTGCAGGCCCCCCAGAGGCAGACCTTCAGTGCTGAAGTCAACGGTAACTTGCAGGAGATTGATAAGCTTACGGTAAGAGAAAAGACAAGTGAACTATTTAGCGTGTGTATATAATACATATGATTTTATATATATACCATGTTAGTTAATTCGCCTTTAGGCAACGTGCAAAGAAGGCGATATAAGAAGATAGATCTTTGAGGTCAGTAAAGCTTATAAACACAATAAAAGCTGTTTCGGTGTTGGAAATGCTTTTATTGACTCGTCTGAGGCAATCCGGTAGTCATAGAACTGACTTGTGTTTGGGTGTATATTGACCCTCGTCAAGTTTTGGGGTCACATGGGGGTCATGTTCGATTCATAATAACTTAAAATTGACGTTATTTCAGGTGTTTTTGGAGCTAAAGCTTTTAAACTTTGAACACATCAAGAGTTTGATAATCCGTCAACATGACCCTAGTTTGGTTTACCCCCGTCACATTTTGGGGTCATGTTCGTAAATAAATTACGTTGATATTTTCTCAGTTATTTGGGGAGCAAAAGCTTCCAAATTTCACAAATTTGTAGGTGTTGATAATCAGCAGATATGACCCAAATTTGGTGTGTTTCCATCAAATTTTAGAGTCACAGCATGAAATTGTTTGCTGGGGAAGATTTTCACCCCCAAAATATCCACTGAGCTATCAAGAAAATAGGTCTTGAGATTATCAGGCAGTGATGTCATTGTTTGGTCGCAGCTTAGTGTCTGTTTTTTTTTAAGTCTTGGCTAGACATCATGTTATGATGTCATAGTGTAAGAAATGAAGTGACCCAAGTGTCTGGGTATTACAAATTTTGTCTGGGCTAGCCAAAACTCAATTTAATCAAGAAAATTAGTATGATTCTTGTTAAAAAAAAAAAATTGGGTGGATGTTGAGTATGTTAGGCTAGTGCTGGTGGTAAAAAGGAGGTTGGGGGTTGTGCAAGTTTGAATATGTGAAATATTCTTAGGGTTGAATGATTAAATGGATTGATACAGGTCACATAAACATAAAGTTCTCTTGAACATTATTTTATGAAGCAGGAACAGCTTTTTTTTCGGGGGGGGGGGGGGGGATTGATTCATCGGTAGTGGAATCCTCCTTTTAAGACCTACAAAGCCATGAGAAAATCAGGTCTTATAATGGGGGTAAACTTACAGAGGGTATGAAGAGAATATCTTAGAAAACAGAGTCGTTAAATAAATTATGTCTTATCGGGGGTTGGGGTCCTCCAAAAGGAAGGGCGTCTTCTAAGGGGGTAAGGTGGTTCAGGGAGGGGCGGGGGTAAGGTGGTTCAGGGAGGGGCGGGGGTAAGGTGGTTCAGGGAGGGGCGGGGGTAGGGTGGTTCAGGGAGTGGCGGGGGTAATGTGGTTCAGGGAGGGGCGGGGGTAAGGTGGTTCAGGGATGGGCGGGGGTAAGGTGGTTCAGGGAGGGGCGGGGGTAAGGTGGTTCAGGGAGGGGCGGGGGTAAGGTGGTTCAGGGAGGGGCGGGGGTAAGGTGGTTCAGGGAAGGGCGGGGGTAAGGTCGTTCAGGGATGGGCGGGGGTAAGGTGGTTCAGGGAGGGGCGGGGGTAAGGTGGTTCAGGGATGGGCGGGGGTAAGGTGGTTCAGGGATGGGCGGGGGTAAGGTGGTTCAGGGATGGGCGGGGGTAAGGTGGTTCAGGGATGGGCGGGGGTAAGGTGGTTCAGGGATGGGCGGGGGTAAGGTGGTTCAGGGATGGGCGGGGGTAAGGTGGTTCAGGGATGGGCGGGGGTAAGGTTGTTCAGGGAGGGGCGGGGGTAAGGTGGTTCAGGGAGGGGCGGGGGTAAGGTGGTTCAGGGATGGGCGTGGGTAAGGTGGTTCAGGGATGGGCGGGGGTAAGGTGGTTCAGGGATGGGCGGGGGTAAGGTGGTTCAGGGAGGGGCGGGGGTAAGGTGGTTCAGGGATTGGCGGGGGTAAGGTGGTTCAGGGATGGGCGGGGGTAAGGTGGTTCAGGGATGGGCGGGGGTAAGGTGGTTCAGGGAGGGGCGGGGTAAGGTGGTTCAGGGAGGGGCGGGGGTAAGGTCGTTCAGGGAGGGGCGGGGGTAAGGTCGTTCAGGGAGGGGCGGGGGTAAGGTGGTTCAGGGATGGGCGGGGTAAGGTCGTTCAGGGATGGGCGGGGGTAAGGTGGTTCAGGGATGGGCGGGGGTAAGGTGGTTCAGGGATGGGCGGGGGTAAGGTGGTTCAGGGAGGGGCGGGGGTAAGGTCGTTCAGGGATGGGCGGGGGTAAGGTGGTTCAGGGAGGGGCGGGGGTAAGGTCGTTCAGGGAGGGGCGGGGGTAAGGTGGTTCAGGGATGGGCGGGGGTAAGGTTGTTCAGGGATGGGCGGGGGTAATGTGATTCAGGGAGGGGCGGGGGTAAGGTGGTTCGGGGAGGGGCGGGGGTAAGGTGGTTCAGGGATGGGCGGGGGTAAGGTGGTTCAGGGAGGGGCAGGGGTAAGGTGGTTCAGGGATGGGCGGGGGCAAGGTGGTTCAGGGATGGGCGGGTGTAAGGTGGTTCAGGGAGGGGCGGGGGTAAGGTGGTTCAGGGAGGGGCGGGGGTAAGGTCGTGTGAATGAATGCAAATGAGTTAATATGCTGTCATACAGGAATCAAACACAACTCCAAATGTCGGTTCTCTCCACTGTATTATATGGCTATGACATCATACACACAAATACACACAATCATGAACATAAATGTTAGGTACTCAAAAATCCGGTACTCACAGTTTTGTAGGCAAAAACAACTAGAGATGACAAGCTCGTACAATTGCACTATCAAAACTCTCTACCCTTCAGTTAGGTAAAGAAATATACAAACAGTCCGTGAACTCATAGGCACACGATATCTATTTTACGTGTATCGACTCACGGCTCGTGTGTAGTCAAACAAAACAGTTATAGTTCCTAATCCGGCAGACTTACATCACCGTCTGCTTTGTTTACTAAATATTCCTTATCTCTTAAGTAATTAAGTTCTTGTAGACATATTTTAATTCTGTTCATACACAGAATTACACAGCGTCTATGGCCGTTCACTAGGAAATGTATTTAACTACTAATTCCTTCTACTGGCGACCTCGGTCTACTCAGTCTCATAGTATCGCCCTGTGACCTCTATGGTCCAACTCTACGGACAAACATAACCTTGCACTAGCTTCTCGAAATCCCGTCGAATCTCAGCTATGCGGGTCTATAGGCGTGATATTCCGGCGGCTTCTCAGATCCTTCATACTGTCATCTGGCCACTATCTTCCTTTCCGACCGGTTATACGACGCACTGCACAACATAAATAGCGGACATCTTGTCTTAGATATCTGTCTGCTATGTTTAAAGTTTACAGTGTTAGTCGATTCAACTTATGCGATAAACATTAGCGATATTCAAATGCTTATTCCATTTACCTGTTAAGTGCTTTACTCGGGCTTCCTTTCTCCCGGTCGATTCCTGTGACAACCCCTCCCTGTCCCTGGACAGTGGTTAAGTGTAACGATATCTTCGTTGCGATTCACAACATCAACTCTCTCGGTCAGTGAGCTGAATTCACAGTACGTGCACCACACTTCGCTATGTCACGCTATTATCTCTGGTTAGCGCTCTAAAAGCGTGGAGGATATCACTGTCAAACTTTGCCTGTTAGTGTTATTCGTGATTTCCTTCACAGGTCGTTCAGGGAGTGGCGGGGGTAACGAAGGCGAGTCGTGTGCAAGCATTTGCTTTTCTTATTTAATTTATATTTATCGGTTGCTCGTCATTCTTTGATAATGGAACAAATGCCTTGGGGCTCTGCTAACACCCGGGCGAAGACAAGACTAGGATCAAATCTTCACAACATCAGTGATTATTTTTCGTGTCTTTTGCAGGAAAACATCAAGCAGAATGCTACGAATCTGCAGGATAGTTTGGGAGACGTGAGTATACCAAATTATACTGCACATCATTTCCTTTTCCACTCTCCCTTTCCCCTCCTCTCTCCCACTGATTTTCACTACCTCTCTTTGCTGAGTATGGTAGAGAAATGAAAGGCCTTTCCACTCATATGAGTGGTTTTACAACAAACAGCCTCATTACAAAGATCTGCACTCAAATGCATCTGCCTAGTTTTAGTCAATAGAACTCACAAAGGCGTAGTTTCTGTTATCACAAAACACTTTTGGAATTATTCTACAATGGGAACGGAGATTTCCTGACCCCCTTTGAGGCTACCTCTTGTTGTCTTAGTATTCAATGAGTCATTGTAACGAGCACTGTTTGTCTGTATGAACGGAAAGGCAGCAGCACCTTCAAGTTGAGGTTTTCTCGGATGTTTTTTTAAGCTAGAGCTTTGACACGTTTCTGGGATTTAATAACCTCCGGGCATAACCCTAGTCTGGCTGAGCCTCTTCAAATCTCGGTGTCACAATGGGGTCTTGTTGTGGTTAACTAATGGAAAATGAACGTTTTCAAAAACACACTTCAAGCTACAGCTTTAAAACGTTACACACTTTTAGGATGGATTGTGATGACCTCCAGATATGAGTCAAGTGTGGTTGACCGAACTAAATTTCAAGGTCACATCGGGGTCATGCTCGGATCAAGAAATAGAAAATTATAATTTGTCCTTGTATCTGTTTGCCTCTCTGATGATCTGAATGTTTGTGTGCAGATCAAGACCCAAACAAACAACAGCAGAGAATATGCATTAGCTGCACAGAGCATGATTCAAACAACCTGTGATGAGGAGAAAGCAAAGGTTGGTCCTGGAACCAAACGGTTCAAAATACACAAATATTGCGAAACTGCCTAAGGGTCGGTTTTGGGTGTGACCTCATTTGAGCGACTGTCACGTGACCCCAGTGAGACCAATCTTTAATCCAGCACGTGTGCCAGAGAGCTTAGCCGCGTGCCTGTTCGGGCATAGAAAGTTAGACAAAAATAACACGTGTATGATTTTTTTCACTCACTTGATATTATGAGTAATGAGCAGTGTCCACTGCTGTCGTATGCTCAGGTTTTCTCAGATGTTTTTTTTCAAGCCAGACCAGATCGTCGAAATGTCACATACTTGGAGGATTTGACTCACTTGTGCAATCAGGAGAGTCACTGCTTGTAAAAAATGATTTCCCGAATCAACTCTGTCATGATTGTCAGCGGTCTGGAAGAGTATACGAGCCGCTGTACCTCAGACAATCTTTTTACAACATCCGAAGCATGTTCCACGCTTCCGATCGGCTGTATCCTGCGATCGGGATGAACAACTTACTATACTGTGTATGCTTATGCAACGTGCGCTAAATATGATGCCGTTTTTTGACTCACATGCGAAGCAAAAGTGAGTCTATGTACTCACCCGAGTCGTCCGTCCGTCCGTCCGTCCGTCCGTCCGGACGTCCGTCCGTCCGTCCGGAAAACTTTAACGTTGGATATTTCTTGGACACTATTCAGTCTATCAGTACCAAATTTGGCAAGATGGTGTATGATGACAAGGCCCCAAAAAACATACATGGCATCTTGACCTTGCTTCAAGGTCAAGGTCGCAGGGGCCATAAATGTTGCCTAAAAAACAGCTATTTTTCACATGTTTCCCATTTTCTCTGAAGTTTTTGAGATTGAATACCTCACCTATATATGATATATAGGGCAAAGTAAGCCCCATCTTTTGATACCAGTTTGGTTTACCTTGCTTCAAGGTCAAGGTCACAGGAGCTCTTCAAAGTTGGATTGTATACATATTTTGAAGTGACCTTGACCCTGAACTATGGAAGATAACTGTTTCAAACTTAAAAATTATGTGGGGCACATGTTATGCTTTCATCATGAGACACATTTGGTCACATATGATCAAGGTCAAGGTCACTTTGACCCTTATGAAATGTGACCAAAATAAGGTAGTGAACCACTAAAAGTGACCATATCTCATGGTAGAAAGAGCCAATAAGCACCATTGTACTTCCTATGTCTTGAATTAACAGCTTTGTGTTGCATGACCTTGGATGACCTTGACCTTGGGTCAAGGTCACATGTATTTTGGTAGGAAAAATGTGTAAAGCATGTGAGTCGTATGGGCTTTGCCCTTCTTGTTTTCAAAAATATAATCATCGGAGCCGCGAATCGCCAACGATGGCTTGCTGACCACTGGAAGTGTTCGCTAAGCACATGTGTTTTCCTAAACTCACGTGGCCTATAGCCTAACCCACGTGACCTCGATCAAAACCAGCTGTGCCGAGCGATCACTATGTGCAAGCGATCCTTTCCGCAACACATTCTGAACTCCGATGAACTCGTATACGCTGATTTTTGAAAGAATCTTTTCTTCTTCTTCTTTTTCTGCAATTGTGGGCTGAAACTCCCACGTACACTCGTGTTTTTCCACGAGTGGATTTTTACGTTTATGACAGTTTACCCCGCCATTTAGGCAGCCATACGCCGCTTTCGCAGGAAGCATGCTGGGTATTGTCGTGTTTCTATAACCCAACGAACTCTGACATGGATTACAGGATATTTTCCGTGCGCACTTGGTCTTGTGCTTGTGTGTTCACACGAAGGGGTATAAGGCATTAGCAGGTCTGCACATAAGTTGACCTGGAAGATCGGAAAAATCTCCACCGTAACCGACATTGACATCCTGCCCCAACACGTACGTCAGATACCACGTAGGTTTTTCCTCTTTTCAAAAGCTAACTGGCCAGACATCCTCAAGGACGCCGACAAACTTTCGGAGGATATTACCAACAAGCCCCAGGACACCGACATCGAGGAACTGTGGGACTCCTTCAAAGAAGGCGTAACATCATTAACATCTAAGCATTTCCTCTCAAAGGTATCCACATCAAGGAAATCGGTTCCATGGTTCAATCGTGACCTCAGAAAACGAACTAGAAGAAAGGCACGCATCTTTAAGAATGTCAAGAAAACAGGCAAGTGGAGGAAATATAAGATATACCAAAGAGAATGTAAAAAGGCATACAAGATCGCCGAAATTAAATACATCAATGATGTCATCCAGAAAGGATTAGACACTAGCAGCAACGAGCCCTTCTGGAGATATGTCAAGTCCAGAAGACAAGATAAAGTGGGCGTAGCCCCCCTCAAGAAGATGGGACAACTTGTCAATAGTCGGAAGGAGATGGCCCAGCTTCTGGATGAACAGTTTCAGTCTGTCTTCACTCCTGTTGACACCACAGAACAACTGCCAAACACCACCCAGAACTGCCCTACTAGCATCCTCACCCTCACCATCACAACAAACGGCATCGAGAAGCTTCTCGCCAACATCAACATTGCCAAGGTACAAGGACCCGACAAGTTAGCCAACGTGATTCTGAAGACTTGCTCCAAGCAGTTGGCACCAACACTCCAACGAATCTTCCAATGCTCAGTCGATGGAGGCAAACTACCAGCTGATTGGCGCCATGCGTACGTTACACCAATATTTAAGGAGGGAGACAGCCATTTAGTGGAGAACTATAGACCAGTGTCACTCACTTGTGTTTCTTGTAAGCTGCTTGTACACATCATCTGCAAGCACATCATCAACCACCTTGAACGAAGCAAGATACTCACATCCTTAAACCACGGTTTCAGATCTGGCTAGTATTCATGTGAGACTCAACTCATAACCACAGTGCATGATCTTATGCGGCAGCACGACATCGGAGAACAGATCGACATGGCAGTTATGGATGTTTGTAAAGCCTTTGACACGGTGCCACACAACAAACTACTGCATAAGATGCGCTCATATGGTGTGGATGGCTCACTGAACTGCTGGCTGAGGGACTTCCTGTCGAACAGAAGCATGCAGGTTGTGGTTGACGGCGAGAAGTCGGAGTCAGTCCACGTTACGTCTGGAGTCCCACAAGGTACAGTGTTAGGGCCTATTTTATTCCTATGCCACATCAACGAACTCCCGGACTCCGTCAAGTCAACTGTTCGACGTTGGGATTTATGAGGCGAAACCTAAAGCACTGCCATGCTTCATGCTGGAAGACGGCGTTTCTCGCTCTCATCCGCTCCACACTTGAGTACAGCTGCACGGTATGGGACCCCTACCTTAGTAAGGACATCGACCGCCTTGAGCGCGTCCAACGTCAAGCCGCAAGGTTCATCACACGCAACTACACCTCACGCGACCCATGATGCATCACCCGTATGTTACAGGATCTTGGATTTCCATCACTCCAGGACCGAAGGAAGGATATTCGACTCGCCTTCTTCTACAAAGTGATAGCTATCTGACCGCTTCTCGTAGTAAACGCCTTAGAAAAGTGAAACAGTTTACTGACTGTGTCTCTACAAACATCATTGAAAGACAAGAAATCAATAACACAAACAGTTTTGAACTCATACAGTCCAGGACATGTGCAGTCATCTATAAGAATTCGTTCTTCCCCAAGACTGTGATTGACTGGAACAAGCTGCCTGAGGCGGCTGTGCGTGTGGCATCGCTAAAGAGTAAAGGGCTTCAAGTCAGCCCTCCTTCCTCGCGTCTAAAAACAAACCTGTGCTCTCTATCTCCCGTTGCGCATATGCCTTATCGGCCCTGCAAGGTAACCATCCAGATCCAGACCAGGCGCGGCCGGGATTCGAACCCACGACCTTCTGCTTTGGAGGCCGGCGTCTTACCACCAAGCCATTGCGCCCGTCCGAAAAAAACAAAGTTAGTTGTTCGTCCCGATCAGCCGATCGGAAGCGTTGAACATGCTACGGATGTTGTGAAAAGATTGTTCGAGGTACAGGGGCTCTTACTCTTCCAGACCGCTGAAAATTCTGACAGCGTTATGTTCGAAAATAGTCTACATATCATACATTACATATGAATGGAACATATTTCAGACAGATAGACGGATGGATATATACAGGCAATGTACACGCAAAGCAGACAGACACACAAACATGTACGACGTATGATTAAAGAAAAATACAGGCTGTTAACAGGCTGCTGCTTCTTGCCTACCAAGATGATGTGGTACAGGTTGTAAACAAATTATTGAGAATTAGTATTTTACTTGTAAAAACTGTAAAATTAACAGCACAGAGATGTTTTTGGTATGAAATGAACGAAGACTGTTGTGTTTACTTACAAAATTAAATAATATAACTGTATACCGTCTCCCCTATTCTCAGTTTGACAATGACCGCATGAGACATCGGGGCTCCAAAAACTTAAGTTAAGACAGCTGCGCGTAATATTTTTTTATTAATCATTATGCTTTTTTGGTTCCACTGGTTGAAAAGAAGAAGCCGAACATTGCAAAGAACGTAATTTTGTTCATGCTGTTACATTTAAACTTTTTTTAACTGGGTTTTTCTCGAGAAATGTGGTGACATTTTAGTGTTACGATCTATTTTGGCATATTGCGCTTCAGTGAATCCGGGTTAATTTCATACACAATTTATACTATAAGAAAGGCCACTAAATAAGGACTTAAAAATAAAATTGTATGTTTACATTTTGCCAGGGATGTTTATATGATTTGCTTCTTACTGGTGGCACCCCTGCTGGAGGACGATATTTTGAATTTGGCCTTAAATATGGACTGACAGGCTCAGCAGTATAGTTGGTGGTAAATGCTGACAGCATTACGGAAAAACTACCGTGAACGTTCTTTTATATCCATATTATTGCACAATTAATGCTTCTGAAGAGTACAGTGGACGAGCAAATAGGCATTCTGTATGTTATCGCTATCAGTACATTTGACGAAATAGTTGAATTTTCTTCCGCTTCGACCTTTTTATTTCAGCCTATTAAGATTAGTATCTCGCATACTGCCACACTTGCTAAACATTATCGATCCACTGGCAATCGACTGAATGTCCTGGTTTGGTCAGAGCGCAGCGCTAAGTACAGTCACCCGTGGTCTTTTTTGTCAAAAATCTTGGTCGAACCCCTCTTCTATTGTATCATGCGCGCGTGTTTTCACATACTCGGCTCCAAGGGCATTGTTCTCTGGGGAGAAGGATGTACGTCGTAGGCTGAAATTGCAAACATTTATTTTAAGATAACTTCATTTGCAAATGTAAAATAACATACGTTTGTTTCAAAACCCTTTTATTTAAAAAAAAGGGCAATAACTCTCGTCTGGTTCGACCAAAGGGAGATAATTCACAAATCTAACACTTTTTCAGATAGAGCAATTAATAAGCTTAATTAACATTGATATATAATATGCCATGACTTGTCTGTGTTATTAACATATACCACATGTTTGAAATCAGAGGCAAAATTCTCAATAATTTCTACACAAACTGTAATACGTTTCATTACTGATAAACTGAAATACATTTTCTTATGTTTCCAGGCAATTAAGACGCTAGCAGATAGGTTGAACATGATGACCGAGACGTTTATCAACGAGAGTAAACGCGGTGTGAGTATCCCTGCGTCTGCTTCTTCTTCTTCTTCTTTTTCTGCGTTCATGGGCTGAAACTACCACCTATAGATCTATACACTCATGTTTTAGTACGAGTGGATTTTTTGTGTGAATGACCGTTTTTACCCCGTCATTTCGACAGCCCTACGCCGATTTCGGGGGGATGCATGCTTGGTATGTACGTGTTTCTACAGCTCACCAAACTCTTTGATGGCTTAAAGGATCTTTTCCGTGCGTACTTGGTCTTGTGATTGTGTGTACACACAAAGGGGGATAAGGCACTTTGAGTAAACCAGGCTTTAACATGGGATAAGACCACCCCTCCACTTGATCACATACCAAAAATCAACGCCCCGACTGCTTGCTGTGGTGAGCTAAAAGGTTTTGGTGAATTCAGTGCCTTTTAAAACAAATACCAGTGGGCACAGAGAGCACCCATGATGTTGATTGTTGGTATGTGCCCAAGTGGGGGCACGGTCTTATCCCATTTTAAAGCCTGGCCAGATCTGAAATGGAAAAACGAACTGTTTTCACTCGGCCGTCAACAGATAATGAAGTGCTTGCTGTCGTTGTTGTTGTTGTTGTTGACGTTAGGTGATGGAGGACTACGGCAAGTGCGGCCCGCTCTACACCATCTTCCAGGTGATCATGCAAAACGCAGTGTGCGGCAACCTGGCCAACATCATCGTACGTATCTCACGTGCTGTGGTGGCGTACACGACGCTGTGCCCCACTGGATGGGACCCGAGCCGTTGTCGGTTCGGACTGATTGAAATTTTGAATAAATCTCAAATTCTTTCAGTCTGACCCAGCGCTTGGTTCCAAGCCCTCAGTTGGGCACTTTCTCGTGCTCACCACCCCTGCCCTTCGGTCTCTACCTGCCATTAAAACCTAAGTCTTTGTGAGAAATTCATGCACTTCTCTCTTGAATTCCACAAATAAAAAAACTGCCATTTGAAATTGCTTGGAAAAAAAAGGGAACAGAAAAAAAAAGCAGAGATAACGAAACGCAAACCACAAAGTAAACTATCAACTACACATTAACACCTGTTCCAGAAGAAACAAAACAACAAAGTGTGTTGGTTTGCAAGTGCACTATAAGGTTTGAGCATCCATTGCAAACAGTTGTTGTTGTTGTTGTTGTTGTTGTTGTTGTTGTTGTTGTTGTTGTTGTTTGTTGTTGTTGTCGTCGTTCTAGTTGTTCTTGTATTTGTCCTTGTTCTTGTTCTTGTTGATTTCAGACCGTGAACTTCAACTGAGTAAACAGCTGGTGTGAATTATTTTTCGTTAGCGTTCTTGTCCCACAGCAATAAACTCATAATGACAGTGATTTTGGATAACATTCTGTCTAAGCCAATGAAAGTGAGCCGCATGAGCGCTTTTCTCTCTCTCTCTCTCTCTCTCTCTCTCTCTCTCTCTCTCTCTCTCTCTCTCTCTCTCTCTCTCTCTCTCTCTCTCTCTCTCTCTCTCTCTCTCTCCTTGTCGATTTAAGATTGGACTTTTTTTTATTGTCTCCATATTTATGTTTTAGTTTTAGCAGGGACAGATTGTAAGACTAGGCGTTAGCCTAAAATCTCCATCCTTGAGTAATACATATTGTTCGTTTGTTCGTTCGTTCGATCGTTCGTTCCTTCCTTTCATCAGAACGGGCTATGGCTGGGGCTGGGCTGGTCGCAACTCTTCCTCCTAGCGACTGCCAGCGTGGCTGTCGGCATGTACAGAATGCTGCCCGCACCCTTCTATGGGATCGAAGGCCGACCGACCGCAGGCCCAAAGCCGACCGCAGGCCCAAAGCCGACTGCACCCCCAAAGCCGACCGCACGCCCAAAGCCGACTGCACCCCCAAAGCCGACCGCACGCCCAAAGCCGACCAACCCTGCCATCGTAGCCCCAGTTCCGGTGCCGGACGTAGTGAGTCTAAGTAAATGTGCTCGTTTTATCACAATACAGTAAGCAAAATGAAAACACACACACACACACGCATGCACGCACACACAAACACACACACACACACACACATAGACATAGAACACTTTATTTTCTCAACGAGGAGAAACACACACACACACACACACACACACACACACACACACACACACACACACACACACACACACACACACACACACACACACACACACAATTGCTCTACGCGTTTAGACCTCAAGGAAACAAATGCATCTTTTAAAGGAGAGAGGTGAGGTAGGGGGGGGGGGGGGGGGATTCACAAGGAAGGTTATTTCACAGACGTTTTTACGAAGCTTGAGCACTCATTGTTCGGTCAAATCACTTCTCGGAGTCGTCTTCGGGCTCCATTCAGGACCGCCTTAAGCGGTTCAAATCTTGCATATAAAAAACCCCAGAGATTGTTATGTTATTATGTTATCATGCCCAAGTTTTACTCAGTGCATTGTTGCCTTAAAAGTGGAATAGGGGCATTTTCCGCGTTAAGGAGTCGGGTACTGTGCAATCCTTCCTTTTAAAGACCCGATTTTTTTCCATTTTTGGAGGTCTTTAAAGGGGGTTTTCACTGTAGCAATGAACAGTTTGCAAAATGTTTTTTATGTTTCTTTCTTTGTTTAACTTGGGAAGTGCTTTCAGGGCGAAGAGGATGACGAACAGGAGGACGAACAGGAGGAGCAGCAGCAAAATGACAATGACATGGACGAAGAGGAGGAAGACAGGGATGAGGTTGACAGTGAGGATGCTGAACACAAAGTGGGGCGTTCAGCGTCCACTTCTATCGTGTCAGCGTCCACTTCTATCGTGTAACCCCGCAAGCCTCTTTACAAAAATTCATCCTCGCAATCTCGAAAAAGGGCGTCTTTACGCAAAAATCGCGAGAAAAAAAATCCCCATATTTCAATTTTGACAGACAGGCGTCTTCACACAAAAATCGCGACCAAAAAAAATCCCAACATAGTAATCTCGACAGACAGGCATCTTCACAAAGAAATCACGACAAAAAACATCCCCACATAACAATCTCCACAGACCGGCATCTTCACAAAGAAATTGCAGACAGACAGTCCTACAGACAGACCTTCCTACATTGCAATCAGTCTGACAGACAGGCACTCTCACAGAACAATCAATTCTACATTGCAATCAGTCTGACAGACTGGCACTCTCACAGAACAATCAATCCAGCATACAGACCTTCCTACAATTTAATCAGTCTGACAGACAGGCACTCTCACAGAACAATTAATTCTACATTGCATTCAGTCTGAAAGACTGGAACTCCCTCAGAACAATCAATCGTACAGACAGACCTTCCTACGTTGCAATCAGTCTGACAGACAAGCACTCTCACAGAACAGTCAATCTTATATACAGACCTTCCTACACTGCAATCAGTCTGACATTAATCTCAACAATCAGTATAAGAAGGCAATCTCAACAATCTGTCTGACAGAAAGGCATTCTCTGCAATCAGTCTGACAGAAAGGCATTCTCAACAATCAGTCTGACAGAAAGGCATTCTCAACAATCAGTCTGACAGAAAGGCATTCTCAACAATCAGTCTGGCAGATAGGCATTCTCAACAATCAGTCTGACAGAAAGGCATTCTCAACAATCAGTCTGACATATAGGCATTCTCAACAATCAGTCTGACAGATAGGCATTCTCTACAATCAGTCTGACAGATAGGCATTCTCAACAATCAGACTGACAGATAGGCATTCTCATGCTCAACAATCAGTCTGACAGATAGGCATTCTCAACAATCAGTCTGACAGATAGGCATTCTCATGCTCAACAATCAGTCTGACAAAAAGGCAATCTCAACAATCAGTCGGACAGATAGGCATTCTCAACAATCAGTCGGACAGAAAGGCATTCTCAACAATCAGTCGGACAGAAAGGCATTCTCAACAATCAGTTTGACAGATAGGCATTCTCAACAATCAGTCTGACAGATAGGCATTCTCAACAATCAGTCGGACAGAAAGGCATTCTCAACAATCAGTCTGACAGAAAGGTATTCTCATTCTCAACAATCAGTCTGACAGATAGGCATACTCATTCTCAACAATCAGTCTGACAGATAGGCATTCTCATTCTCAACAATCAGTCTGACAGAAAGGCATTCTCATTCTCAACAATCAGTCTGACAGATAGGCATTCTCATTCTCAACAATCAGTCTGACAGATAGGCATTCTCATTCTCAACAATCAGTCTGACAGAAAGGCATTTTCATTCTCAACAACCAGTCTGACAGATAGGCATTCTCATTCTCAACAATCAATCTGACAGTAAGGCATTCTCTACAATCAGTCTGACAGAAAGGCATTCTCAACAATCAGTCTGACAGAAAGGCATTCTCTACAATCAGTCTGACAGAAAGGCATTCTCATTCTCAACAATCAGTATAACAGAAAGACATTCTCAACAATCAGTCTGACAGAAAGGCATTCTCAACAATCAGTCTGACAGAAAGGCATTCTCAACAATCAGTCTGACAGAAAGGCATTCTCAACAATCAGTCTGACAGAAAGGCATTCTCAACAATCAGTCTGACAGAAAGGCATTCTCAACAATCAGTCTGACAGAAAGGCATTCTCAACAATCAGTCTGACAGAAAGGCATTCTCAACAATCAGTCTGACAGATAGGCATTCTCTACAATCAGTCTGACAGATAGGCATTCTCAACAATCAGACTGACAGATCGGCATTCTCATGCTCAACAATCAGTCTGACAGATAGGCATTCTCAACAATCAGTCTGACAGATAGGCATTCTCATGCTCAACAATCAGTCTGACAGAAAGGCAATCTCAACAATCAGTCGGACAGATAGGCATTCTCAACAATCAGTCGGACAGAAAGGCATTCTCAACAATCAGTCGGACAGAAAGGCAATCTCAACAATCAGTCTGACAGATAGGCATTCTCAACAATCAGTTTGACAGATAGGCATTCTCAACAATCAGTCTGACAGATAGGCATTCTCAACAATCAGTCTGACAGAAAGGCATTCTCAACAATCAGTCTGACAGAAAGGCATTCTCATTCTCAACAATCAGTCTGACAGATAGGCATACTCATTCTCAACAATCAGTCTGACAGATAGGCATTCTCATTCTCAACAATCAGTCTGACAGAAAGGCATTCTCATTCTCAACAATCAGTCTGACAGATAGGCATTCTCATTCTCAACAATCAGTCTGACAGATAGGCATTCTCATTCTCAACAATCAGTCTGACAGAAAGGCATTCTCATTCTCAACAATCAGTCTGACAGATAGGCATTCTCATTCTCAACAATCAGTCTGACAGAAAGGCATTCTCTACAATCAGTCTGACAGAAAGGCATTCTCAACAATCAGTCTGACAGAAAGGCATTCTCTACAATCAGTCTGACAGAAAGGCATTCTCATTCTCAACAATCAGTATAACAGAAAGACATTCTCAACAATCAGTCTGACAGAAAGGCATTCTCAACAATCAGTCTGACAGAAAGGCATTCTCAACAATCAGTCTGACAGAAAGACATTCTCAACAATCATTCTGACAGAAAGGCATTCTCTACAATCAGTCTGACAGAAAGGCATTCTCAACAATCAGTCTGACAGAAAGGCATTCTCTACAATCAGTCTGACAGAAAGGCATTCTCAACAATCAGTCTGACAGATAGGCATTCTCATGCTCAACAATCAGTCTGACAGAAAGGCATTCTCAACAATCAGTCTGACAGAAAGGCATTCTCAACAATCAGTCTGACAGATAGGCATTCTCATGCTCAACAATCAGTCTGACAGAAAGGCAATCTCAACAATCAGTCTGACAGAAAGGCATTCTCAACAATCAGTCGGACAGAAAGGCACTCTGAAAAATCCGCCTGACAGAAAGGCATTCTCTACAATCTCTACAATCAGTCTGACAGAAAGGCATTTACAACAATCAGTTTGACAGAAAGGCATTCTCAACAATCAGTGTGACAGAAAGGCATCCCGATAAAGCCATCAGTCTTAAGTATGAAATACTGAATACAGAATTGTTTACCGATTTATGTGTTTTGTGTTCTTTTAGTCAAGTTTTGATTACTGTGTTTGTTTTGCGTTCCGTCTTTGACGCCTGTGAGAATGGTAGGATGTGAGCCATATTGAATATGAAACAACATTATTGTCGCAGAGAGAAAAAAGAAGGAAACAAAACTCAAGCTTTTACTCGTAACGTATCAGTGACATGTTTCACCAACAACAATCTGTTGAGTGTCGTGCTGTGTTCACCGTTGACCACACTACCGTACGCTTCATTTACCGACAAAGCCGTGGGTCCGTGAACACAAACAAACCCCCGTCACTCAAGGCACTATTTGTACGAACACTGTTTTGAACAAGGAAACAAATAACACAACATTTATAAATGCACACAAAGCAGCGTTTTCTCCAAGCAATAAAAAAGAAAATTATGTCGACAGCTTTTTAATCCTCGACTTTATTTTAATCCTCGACCTTTTTTCAAGTCAAGTCAAGTCAAGTCAATATTTTATTTTTAAAAAAACTAGGGTTACATGAATAAAATAAATAAAAATTGCAATAAACACGACAAAAAAGATATATGTAATAATGAGACACAACACTTCTAATTAACCGAAAATAAATCAAGCTTAATTCATAACAAAATAATTGTAATCATACATTTTTTTTATTTTTACATGAATGTATATGTTTTTTTTATAAAAACAAAAACAAAACAAAAAACGTGATCAAATAATCAGAACTCTTTCAAAATACTCTTAATAAAATATATTAAATGCAATTACTTTCGTTTCTTTGTTAATTCAAATAAATGTTTAAATTTGACTGCATTTGGATTTCTACGAAAATACAATGGTAACAACCTTTTCCTCACATTTTCAAAAAAATGACACTGAAATATTTAATGAAATTCATCTCCGAGTTCTCCAGACTGGCATTTAACACATATTCTTTCGTTATGTGGTATATTTAACATTCGGCCTAGGTTATTGGGTAAAATGTTCAAATAATTTTCAAATATAAATGTATCTTTAAACAATCTATAATTCAAACAAGTTTCTTTTTCGTTTAATTCTGAAAACCACGATTGTATATATATATTGATCTTTTAGGCATTACAATACCGAAGCTTATGTGCTTCATGTTTATCAACTGTGTGGGTTATGATTTCTTTGAAGATGGAGAACCCTTCTCCACAATAGTAACATCTATAATCCATGATCTGTAAAATGAGAACATTTAATTAAGATCATTCAGGTCATCAAGCAAAAAACTAGGCAGCGCAGCGAAAAACCAGTCATAAGCGCATCCGATCCGAAAAATCAAGCTATCATAAGCGCACAGGGGGGTATTTCATAAGAGCACCCGACCACAAATCAGCGACCTGCCTTGTGTTTTGGATAGTTATTCAATAGATACGCATTTATTTGTAAAAAGAGCAACGTGAATAAGTAGCGCTACATTTCGGGTTTTGACAACTGTAATATGGTTGCAGGATAATTAGTATTTTAGGAGTTATTACATTTTTTTCTGCAGACACTCATCTCGTGCCCCGCTCTTCGTATCATACGCTCATCCGCTAAAAAGGGTTATTCTAAGATCACCCAGCATATCATAAGCCCACCCCTGATTGAAGGGCCTGTCCCTGTCGCCGTAGTGGGACTGGCCCACTGCGGCCGCGCATAACCTCGCAGGCTGGCTGTGTGACACACTTTCTGCTCACGGCGCGGTTTTATGTCTCTCCCTTTCAGCACCACACATAATAATATGTTTGCCACTAAATACATCCATATCATTCTGACTGTCATTTACTGGTTCCTTAAGTGGGTCACACACCTTCTTCCTTTCACTGGATTGACACCTGAGAAAATAATGTTCGTCTTTCATCTCCTTAATCAGTGTATCCTTAGTATCCTTAGTATTCACCAAAGTCTGATTTTCCTTTTCCACCTCCCCTTTTCGTTCACCACTGTTCTGTTTTTCATACTTTTCTTTCTTTTCATCATAAACACAAATGTCAAATGTCTGCTTTTGATCTTCTACCTCGTTCCTTCTGCTACATGTATCACTACCGCTATTTCCGTAACCAACCTGTTCGTCTGGCACCACGCGTAGGGACGTGGCTCGCGGGCAGAGGCTGTGTCGTGGGCGTTCTGGTAGCACTGCTGACACCCTGGGGTACCCCTAGTCCTCGTAGTCATCCCAGTCTGCCAGGTATGGAAGGCCCAGCGCTGCGAAGTCGACGCACTCCACCCCCAGCTTGCTGAACAGGTCGTCTGGGTTTTCAATGACGACTGGGCGCTGGGGGGAGGCGGAGGCTTGTCCTGGGGGTCGTTTATGGAGGCAGAGGATGCGCCCCTCCACAACCCACGCCCTCTCCACTCCCTCCGTCCTCTTCACTAAAGCCAGCAGCCTGGCGCGAAGGGGAGTCAGATCGTCGTTTATATAAACGCCTTTGTAGTTCTCCTTTTGCTTCAGCTGCTTCTTCGCCATCATCACCTCGCGTCGCTTTCTCCTGTAGATAAAGCGGACGAGTATGGGGCGTGCACCGTTGGTCGGTCTGCCTGGCCGGTGGGCAACGGAGATGTCCTCCTCTTTGATGGTGACACCGATGTCAACGAAGATTTTCTTTGCTTTTTCCTCTACTGCTTCCATGGTTTCGTCTTCTTCACCTTTCACGCCAGTAATTCTCACAGTCTCACGCCGACTGTACTGCTCAAGCCGGTCGTTGTCGTACGTTAGTTTCGTAACCATGCTTTTGAGTCTAAGTTCGCGGGCAGATGAATCTCCTCTGCTGTTGATAATGCTTTGTGCGGTCATCTTCATGGCTTCTGCCACCGCCACCGCCACGGCCGTGACGAGTGCTGGAAGCAACTAATTTACTGTAGGGTTGTCAACTTTTCCCAGAGCCTCCGTCACCTTGCTCATCACGTTTTTATTTATTTCCTCAGTGTTCAGTATACACAGTTCACTATCATCTTCATCAATCCGTCCATCCGCGAATCTGTGTTTCTTATGTTCCTTGCTTGTCGAAAATACCAAACCCCTTTTCGCTTTTCTAGTCGGCACATTGCCCTCTGTCGCCATTGCAAGTAGCACAGAAATCACACAGAAAAATAAGAAGAAACAATCCTCGACCTTTTTCAATCCTCGACCCATCTCCAGCAAATGTAAACCAGCACTCAGATCTGCCTGAAACTTTGGCACCAATTGCCTCAACCATTGTTTGCTTAGC
Source organism: Littorina saxatilis (assembly GCF_037325665.1). Classification (NCBI taxonomy): domain Eukaryota; kingdom Metazoa; phylum Mollusca; class Gastropoda; order Littorinimorpha; family Littorinidae; genus Littorina; species Littorina saxatilis. Next base: position 40,230,792 of record NC_090256.1, read on the forward strand.
ATGCAAAGTCACGATTTGTTGTCCTTAAACCCTAAATTAATAAGATTATTTGTTTAGATCTTTCGGAAAAGTTGCGCAATACGATACGCTTGATATACACGTTCACAAAAATCCACACACATTCTGGTCAGCCTATTGGTCAGAACTTCTGACATTTTCAAAGCAATTCATTGGGAACTTGAGCAGATATGGCTCTCTCAGTGGAGGACCCCCTCAAAAATGGCCGCAAAACGTGCCTTTTTTGGCCTCTGAAACGGTTGACACCTACTGCCTTTGACAAAAGGCTACACAAATACTAAAGACGTAAGGTGCATGAAACAAAATGATCTAAACAGGAAATTGAATGGCCTTTTCAATGGTACTCAGAAGTGTTTGGTAAGTGCACATTTTGATTTTTTGCAAATTTTAAAATACGGGGCATTGGATTTTGTCAGGTCGATCTTAGGGGTGACCTTGTTTGACAGGCTGCCACGGGATGCCTATACAAAGTACCACCGATCGAACAAATGATATGTACAGTAGACATAATTACCTTTTCCAGCATATAAAGTTCAATTAAAATGGATTGTGTTTTAACGCTTTTCTGAGCGTGCGAAAATTGTTGCAATAATTTTTTGGCCAAGTTTAGATTGTTTCGTGTTATTTTGAAGTTGTGCGCCCACGCTCTAAATATAAACCATTCATTTTGTGACTTTTGCCTGTATTTAATTATTGCTGAATCTCTATCAAAGCTAATTCACTCTAATCAGGCATGACGGTTAACCTAAAAGAGAGAAGGACTACCAAGCACAAAATAAAACTCTATCGCAAGAAAACAAGCATGAAACAAAAAGTGGTCCATTTTAGGTATAGGAGCCCTTACCATTGTTCCTGAGTTAGGTAGTCTGTTACTTTTTTATTGATTTGTTTGTATATTTATTTGAATAAGGCTGACTATTCGACGTTATATCTATACCAATCCTTACCCCTAGACCACGTCCCCGCAAACGTATTGGGTGTCTGAATGAGATTGGCCCCACTCTCAGTAACCCGATCCACCCCCGCAACCTCTACCTACCCTCTTAAACAGTCATATTGCTGGCACCTAGATCCAACCGATGACACGCTATTGAGTCTCGAAGATTCTATTGAGATAAAACGTACAGGTCCCTTGGAACTCAGTCTACTAGCACTACTGCAGTTACAGCACATACAATGTAACCCCCCCCTCCCCCTTTTTTTAAGACCCCCCAATTTAAGACTCAATCCCGTTAAAGACATTGTTATTCAGACATTCTGTTCATATAACCTCCGTAAGTTTACCCCCATTTTAAGACTCCCTCCTTTTTAAGACCTGATTTTCTTATATGTTTGGAGGTCTGAAAGGGGGGGGGGGGGGGTTCCACAGTACTGCACATGACTACGTACTCAGCTCTGCTCAGTCTGCAAACACGCTGTTTACTCCTGGATAGGGCGGGGATGTAGCTCAGTCGGTAGCGCGCTGGATTTGTATCCAGTTGGCCGCTGTCAGCGTGAGTTCGTCCCCACGTTCGGCGAGAGATTTATTTCTCAGAGTCAACTTTGTGTGCAGACTCTCCTCGGTGTCCGAACACCCCCGTGTGTACACGCAAGCACAAGACCAAGTGCGCACGAAAAAGATCCTGTAATCCATGTCAGAGTTCGGTGGGTTATAGAAACACGAAAATACCCAGCATGCTTCCTCCGAAAGCGGGGTATGGCTGCCTAAATGGCGGGGTAAAAACGGTCATACACGTAAAAGCCGTGGGAGTTTCAGCCCATGAACGAACAAACAAACAAACTCCTGGATAGCTCCGGCAAATGTCTCCCGGTCTGCATGTAATGCTGCAGTGCTGCCATGTGGTCATGGAACCGTTCTGACTGATAAGTAGTCGCCATTTTGAGATAAACTGTTCAAGCGGAAGTAACAGATATCGAGGGGGAAGTAACGTCCAAGATTGGCGTATGCGCATTGACCGCAATGAGAAGGATACACCAGTTAACAGTTTCGGCGTTTACATGGAACGAAGAAGGAAAGCGGAAGAGGAAGAAGTACAAACATACTCGCAAAAAACGATCTGCGCACGCGTTCAAATCAAAGGGGCAAAAAAAGGAAAATCGCGTGTTTGTGTGCCCGATGTAATCCTTAGAACCTTTACACTCTTTCTTGGAACACTCAAAAGCAACTTCAGGGCTGGAAAACTACAAAATTGCACTTCCTGCCGAGTGAATCTACGCTTTTTCAAATCAACCGGAACAGGAAGAAGAAGAAAAAACTCTCGAAAAAACGATCTGCGGATGCGCATTTTCTCAAAAACAGGAAACCGGAAGAAGAAGAAGAAGCAAAAGTGCTCGTAGAAAAAGATGTGCGCATGTGCGAGTCTAAAATGGCCGCGGAACTGTTAATCGGTGTATTGTTCAGCAGAGGTTTCAGTTCGTGACACCGGTTTAAAACACCTCGCGGAAACCCCAAAATAATGACGGCCGCCTTTTTCGAAATAAAAGTTAACATTTTCAGAGATTGTACACAAAAACAACGCCCGAACCACAGGAGCTTGTATCCAACCACGATAATTATTTACTCCTGCATGCTTATTATTTACTGCTGCATGCTTACCCTTACTACTACTACTTATTAGTAAATAGTAGTAGTAGACTGTATGGAATAAGGAGTAAATAATGATCGACCGGCGATTGGATACAAGCTCCTGTGGTCCGAACGAAAAGATAGAATGTTGCTTTCGCTAGATTTCAAGTCACGCTTTTTACTTTTCCGAGGAAGCAACCGCTGAGAGTGAAAAAAATGTTATTTCGAAAAAGGCGGCCGTCAATATTTTGGGGTTTCTGCCTAGTGGTGTTTTAAACCGGTTTCAGATATGTTAAACCGGAACACATGTCGGAGAAGAAAACAAAATGGCAGCCCCCATGAGCTCCGAAAGGTCAAGCAAAAAAGTCGTGAATACCCCCCCTGTGCGGAAGGTTGAGTGTTCAAATCCCGGTGACACGAACTGAAACCTCTGCTGAACAATCCCTCTCATTGCGGTCAATGCGCATGCGCCAATCTTGGACTTAAAAAATGCGACCCTTTGACCGAACGAACCATGGGTTAGGGTTAGGATTAGGGTTAGAATTGGGGTAAGGGTTAGGGTAAGGTTTAGGGTTAGGTTGTTCACGACCTGATTAATCTCCCCATGTTAGCGCATGCGCATTGACCGCAATGAGAAGGATTGTTCAGGCAGAGTTTTCAGTTCGTGACACCGGTTTCAGATATATGTTAAACCGGAACACATGTCGGAGAAGAAAACAAAATGGCAGCCCTCATGAGCTCCGAAAGGTCAAGCAAAAGAGTCGTGATATTACTGGGCCACTGCGTCAGTAAAGCCGAGACTAATAATGGGGGCCACCATGCGCTCAGTCCCAAACCTTAAATGCAATTCGCGGATGTGACGTTAATTTAGCTTTCGTGACGCAGTTTCTTCGAGACAGAAAGTTTATCTGCAAACTGTATTTCGCCAGTCAGCTTCATTTTACCCTTCAAAATGGACTGAAGCGGGCAGGCTTACAGAAGATGGGCTGACCACAAGAGTTGTAGATAAGGGAGTCACCTCACGCCCTTCAAGCTGCAGCCATGAGCTGGTTATGGCAGCGTGTCTGCGTGTGCTCGCTCATATTTTTGCTGCAGTTTATTTGTGCATCGCCGAAAAATTTGACGAACATCACGGATAAGTTCGGGAACGTGGCTGACCAGGACAGTAGGCTTTACTTTGCCAAGTTCAGCAAACCCGCTAATTATGCGTCCAAGATACGTCCGCTTCTTGACGATGGCGTATTGCCCTTCTACAAAATGTCTCGAATGATTGCTAGATCTTCTTTTGGCTTTGACTATCCATACGGTAAGTGAAGCAATAGGCCTATTCAAAAACGACAATCATGTGCCTTGAAAAATGCCAGGCTTCGGCGCTCAAAACAAATTCCAGACCTAATGTTTTCCCAACAATTTCAAGAGGTACAATTAGCTGGTGAAATTCGATCGATTTACCCCCAAGTACGATTTATTCGCTGAAAGTGAAAACGCACCGAGTGGTTACGTGCCTTGAATGATGAAAGCATTTTGCAATGAAGCAAGTTTGTAAGTTGAAATACCATTTTGCATTACGAATTAAACCTCACGAGTAGAATACACGTTCGACTAGCAGTACCTGAGAGGGGAGGGGGATAGTCAGTATGGAGTTTGTGTGAGATGAATAAGGCGGGCTTACGTCCCACCTATAGCCGCATGTCAACCAACCAAACAAAATCAAAATCAAAACAAGAAACACACAAATAAACAAGCAAACACACAAACAAACAGCCCCTCCGGATCCCGCTCATACAATAGGTCCAGCCCTACCTCAGAAGACGTGCTTACTATGCCTTCCCGAGTAGAAGGTCCAGGGTTTTCATCCCGCTGGCAGCGCCTGCGTACGTGGTAGGTAACTGATGAGGTCAGATTTTCCCGTCGTGGACGTGTACACGTATGCAGGCGATCAAGTACGCACGTTAACCATCCCGTTATCCATGGTAACGGCGACGTGGGACACAGATGCACAAAAGCCTATGCAACTTTACTTCAACAGTTGGGTGGAAACGAAAAAGTTCTCTCGGTAGAACTGAATCTCTGTCTCTGTCTCTGTCTGTCTGTCTGTCTGTCTCTCTCTCTCTCTCTCTCTCTCTCTCTCTCTCTCTCTCTCTCTCTCTCACACACACACCAACACTATCATACTAAAAACTACAAGGTATGATACTCAGCTTCGAGTCCTGTTTGTTCTAGGAGTCAATTCCGAATAAAAAATATATATTGTTCGAGATGGTTTGCCTCTTCCTGCAGTCTGTGTAAGGTAAAATAAATCAAGTTGTTTTAACTATAATTATGTACCTTTAATTTTCAACTGCCGTCCGCCGCAGGTTGTTTTTAACCATCATATATACGAACATTCGTTTGCAAAACGCTGCGGTGGTTTGTCGGACGGAAAGACTTACCGCACTGAATATGCATACTCGCGCTCATTGGTCTATTAATAAATATGTAGATATTACGTATCCGGTTATTAACCAATAAGCGCATCTGACTACAATCTCCTCGGACTCAGAATCGCTTTGACGAACCACAGTCACAGACTAGGCTTTCTATGATAGTGGTGGTCCAGTGAACGATACCTTCCGCCTGTGGACGAACCCCAGCGAAGTGATATGTCGTCGACAGAAACGTTTGGTCGCACAGAATACGGTTTAAAATCATGTGGCGCACAAGCAGCTAAACTTATAAGGTACAGATAGTTAGAACATCCATTTGTCTGGTATCAGTTTCTAAAGTTACAAATGTCCTCGACATTGGCAATGATTTTTTGCATACTTTTTTCTGAAGTAAGTGGAGCAAGACTCGAAGCTCAGTGACATATCTAGTAGTTTTTACTATGATAGAATTGGTGCAGTCAACGATACCTACCGCATGTGCTCTCTCTCTCTCTCTCTCTCTCTCTCTCTCTCTCTCTCTCTCTCTCTCTCTCTCTCTCTCTCTCTCTCTCTCTCTCTCTCTCTCTCAATTGAAAGCTGTTTTCTGCACTACTTTACTTGGTGTGTGTGTGTGTGTGTTTCCAGAATTGGTCGTTGCCCTAGCATGGGGGCAGTATTTAGTAAGTACCCTTTTTGACTCACCTGAGTAATGGGCGAGTCTTAGTATTCATCCGTGTCCGTCCGTATGGAACACGAAACATTTATTCCACGAAGCAATTACTCCGGAGTAAATAGGTGTAACACGAAACATTTATTCCGCGAAGCAATTACTCCGGAGTAAATAGGTTTAACACAAAACATTTATTCCACGTTAATGGAGGGGCGCTGGTTCTGTGCGACGCTTAGTTTTCGAGATAGGTGTGACCTGACGAAGAACAGGACGTCACATTCCTAATGAAAACGAATATATTGCAGGTGGAAGCCGATGAGGCTGCATTTCTTCGGGGGGTGCCCGCAAAAATAGATCTACACGGTTCGAGCGGGACAGTTGAGCTCGGAACATGTTTGCATAATAGAGTGTCTTCCCTTTGTTCTTCTCGTGATAACGTTATTAAGCCGCCATTAGAATAATGGCGGGCTTACTGGATTCGCTCTGTCTGTTTGTTTGAGGCGGGCGGGCGTTGAGGCGGGCGGTCAGTCGGTCGGTGTTTGTCGGGTAAGACTTGTATCTCTGGGTCAATTAAGCTCACATTTTGTGAAATTGTTAGGAATAGGCTTTGTTTTTTGTATGCAAAAAATTACATTCCTAACGGTAGTCAAACGGAAGATATTAGCTTTTAACGGACAAACCGAGCCAGGGGACGAAACCAGGGGACGAAACCCACTGACGTGTGCGGGAATTCCCGCAGGTTATTTCCCTTTCCCCTTTTTAGTTCACTCATCTATATTTTTAGATCAGTGTTTTGGTTTGGCAGCCGCCATTGCTTTTGTTCAATTTCATTTTACGTGTTCCGATATTTGGATGCTTTGTTGGCAGTGGTTTTTTTTCGTGTGTGTGGTTCCGTGGTACGGACTCGTTTGCCAAATAATGTTTTGGTCTTATCCCCGAGTACGCTAGTACTTGGGCTCAACAGACTTTAATTGTGTGTCTGTGTGTCTGTCTCGACTTAACAGCTTATTGCTGGGAAACTACTGGGCGCAGTTCGTTCAAAAGTTGATACACTAACTTGATAATAGATCCGATTGATCGTATTAAAACTTCATAATGTTACCTGGGACCTAAATGCGAAATAAACCACAACAAGAGGCGAAGCCTTCAAGGCTCACGTAAGAAATCGACAAACAGTAACACAAACTCAATCACTCCGTCACACATACACACACACAGTACACACACACAGTACACACACACACACACACACACACACACACACACACACACACACACACACACACACAGAAAGAGCATAGGTGAAACTGTGCAAGAAAGCGAGACACTAGATCTAGATCTGTCTGTCTGCATGTAGCCCACTTACATGGACACGACTGCCAAATAGTCTCGGCCCGCTCAAAATAACAATCACCGAGACTTTCAGTAATTCCATCGCGTGACGTCTAACCCTCGTACGTCATAATGTGACGTCAATGTAATATGACGTCTTCAAATGTTAAAGTTTCTACCACAGACATACACACATACATACATACGCACGCACGCACGCACGCACAGACAGACAAAAGTTAGCATCGCATAGGCTACACTTACGTGAGCCAAAAACGACTTGGCGGTGGGAGGAATTCACACGGAGCAACAGCCAGCCAGTCTATTATTACACTGCGCACAGCTAACCCCGAGAGTCACACTGGGCCGGCCTGAGCACACATACGCTGCGTGTGCCAGTTCGCGTGCTGCGCGACCTAATTCTATGAACGAGCGAAGTTAGCACTGTAGGCATTTGAGTTTAGATTCAGAAACGTTGGTTGATACTTTGTTGAATGCATTCAACCAGAAAAGACACGAAACGCATTGAATCTATTTTCTGCGCGCATGCGTGTGTAGGGTATGTATAAAAGGGCAATTGTGTTTTTCAGTCTTGTTTTGTGCCTGTTATTTCGTCCCCAAAAACTCATTTCTGTCTTTCTCAAGTTTAATTTCAGAAACCAACATTCACACCACAGGCATTCCAAACATTTATATTGTTAAGTTATGAAGAGGGTCGGCAGTATATTTTTCAATGTGCTGATCTTCTTCTTCTTCTTCTTCTGCGTTCGTGGGCTGAAACTCCCACGTACACTCGTGTTTTGCACGAGTGGAATTTTACGTGTATGACCGTTTTTACCCCGCCATTTAGGCAGCCATACGCCGCTTTCGGAGGAAGCATGCTGGGTATGTTCGTGTTTTTATAACCCACCGAACTCTGACATGGATTACAGGATCTTTTTCGTGCGCACTTGGTCTTGTGCTTGCGTTTACACACGGGGGTGTTCGGACGCCGAGGAGAGTCTGCACACAAAGTTGACTCTGAGAAATAAATCTCTCGCCGAACGTGGGGACGAACTCACGCTGACAGCGGCCAACTGAATACAAATCCAGCGCGCTACCGACTGAGCTACATCCCCACCCCTCACTGTGATCAAATAAAAGAGAAAGGCCAGTCACCACGCACATCCTCGGCTCGCATGCAATGTATTTATATAGCAAAGGGAATGCCTGTAATTCACACAGAGCAATCACTTGGTCTTAAACGTGCACAAGACAAAAACTTTCATACTGGGGGAGCGAGCCAGTCTGAAGAGTACTCGGGTCCAGCGCGAGCGTTTTTTGAGTCACTTGAGAAAAAGTGACTCTATGTAATCGGTCAGTGTTAGTCTGTCCGGCCGGCCGTCCGGCCGGCCGTCCGGCCGGCCGTCCGTAGACACCACCTTAACGTTGGACTTTTCTCGGAAACTATCAAAGCGATCGGGCTCATATTTTGTTTAGTCGTGACCTCCAATGACCTCTACACTTTAACGATGGTTTCGTTGACCTTTGACCTTTTTCAAGGTCACAGGTCAGCGTCAAAGGAAAAATTAGACATTTTATATCTTTGACAAAGTTCATCGGATGTGATTGAAACTTTGTAGGATTATTCTTTACATCAAAGTATTTACATCTGTAGCCTTTTACGAACGTTATCAGAAAAACAAGGGAGATAACTAGCCTTTTCTGTTCGGCAACACACAACTTAACGTTGGGCTTTTCTCGGAAACTATAAAAGTGACCGGGCTCAAATTTTATGTGAACGTGACTCATTGTGTTGTGAATAGCAATTTCTTCCTGTCCATCTGATGCCTCATATAATATTCAGAACTGCGAAAGTGACTCGATCGAGCGTTTGCTCTTCTTGTTATGTTATTACTGGCATTTTGTTTCTCACTTCGACTCTATATATTCTATAAGAATCAGACAGTGTGAAAGCCTATTAGTATTCCCATCAACATACTCAGTTTGCTGAAAAATAACTTTGATTTGAGTTATCTCCCTTCCTTAGGAACGTTTTAGAAGATAGTAGAGATTCAGGGCCAAAAACATATAAATATGTTATATTCGAATTAAAACAAGCTCTTAAATTTTAAAAATATAAAAATTATGATTAAAATTAAATTTCCGAAATCGATATAAAAACAATTTCATCTTGTTCCTTGTCTGTCTGTCTCTGTTCTCTTAGCTTCCCCTCTCTGTCGGTGACTACTCTCTCTCTCTCTCTCTCTCTCTCTCTCTCTCTCTCTCTCTTTCTCTCTCTTTCTCTTCTCTCTCTCTCTCTCTCTCTCTCTCTCTCTCTCTCTCTCTCTCTCTCTCTCTCTCTCTCTCTCTCTCTCTCTCTCTCTCTCTCTCTCTCTCTCTGTGAATATGGTTTGAAACAGTTTTGCGTGACCGGTTTGGAATCCGGCCCGGGACGGACACGGGTCAACTGTTGTACTGTATCCATGTCCCACCCCCGTTTCACCACATGGCGGCGTATTTACCCGTTATGGTCAACCCTTGTTTTGTAAGAATACGATTCACTTGCAAAATAAAGTATACGACTTGGTGTTTTAGTGGTAAATGTAGATAGAAATGTGTAATACAGACAAAGCAAACAAATAAACGTGTTTTTCTCTTGAAAATGTTGCGTTGCGCGGGTGTTTGGGTGGCCACGTGATGTACACAAAGCAAAGTGCGGGACGGACTCTGCTCTGTGCTGTAACACTGGCAAGTTCAAAACACGAGAAAAACGATTTCGTTATGCGGGCAGCCACGGTGGATGTATGTATGATTCAAATGGTTGTAAAATAAGTTGTATTTATCACCGTACTCAGGCCCTGTTATTTTTTTCGTCATACCTAAAACTTTTATTTCTTGTGAGCGGCCCTGCATTACGGAGTAAAAATTTCGTACGATATTTTTACTCCGAGTACACCTGTCGTACGAAAAAAGAACTTCCCAAGGAACGAACAAATTGCTCCCTCAACAAAAATGTTACTCCCCAAAATTTGAGTTTTTTTCTGTTATGTTGGGTGCAAAAGCCTCCAAAGTTCACAAATTTCCAATATTTCGCACAATTGTTGGTGTTGATAATCACAGATATGACCAAAATTTGGCTTTTTTACGTCATAAAAATGTTTGCTGGAAAATTTCCACTGAGCTATCAATAATGCAAGTCTTGACGTCATCAAGTTATGATGTCATTGTTTGATTTGGTCACAGCTTAGTGTCGGTCAAGTCATGATCAGATGTCATAGTGTCTGAAAATTAATGAGATAACGCAAGTGTCTAAGTACACAAACAATCTGAAATTGATTTAGACAAGAAAGTTATGGTTCTTGTAAAAAAACAGATTTTTTTTTCTCAAATTAAGAGGGTGTTGAGTATGAGGCTAGTGAGGGTGGTGGGAAGGGGGTCGGTTGCTGCAAGTTTATATGTGGGATATTCTCAGGGTTCGATAACTGAATGGATTGATACAGGTGATATTAGGATCAATTTTGTGTCAATTGGTCAGACGTGAATGTTCTCTTGAACATTATTTTGTGAAGCTGGAACAGCGGGGTTTTTTTTTTTTTTGGGGGGGGGGGGGGATATACAATGGAATCTTCCTTATAATAATGCTGCGTCGGCCAAAACAAATAACGGTTTTGGGTGTGACGAAAAAAAGAACAGGGCCGGAGTGCTATGTAAATTAGGAGCAGTTCTTTCAAACCCATCAAAAAAATATGACACTACCAACCATCCTGAACTCAGGTCAAAATGAGTTCGGCTCATTCTCTCCCTGACAGGATGCCTTGAGTTTCCTTGTCTGGCAAGGAAACCGATTTTTTTACATATTTAGAGCTTTTTGTAATGTATTATTGATATAAGCAGATTCGTGATCGTCGATAATGATTTTTCATGGTGTTTTGTAATTTTTAAATTACAAGGAATTGATATATATGTAAGACAGTTTCAAGCGAGCTATTTTTCGCGGCTGTATTTACTGTGCAAACAACTCTAAACATGGCCGGACTAGGCGAAGAGGAGGGGGGTGTTTGCCAGTGGTGGCCCAGGGGGATGTCCCCCCGAAAAATTTTGAAAAAAAGGATGCAAAATGGTGCAATCTGGTGCATTCTGAGGATGATCATTACCAGTTTCAGGCAGCAGATTTTGTCACTGATTAATACCCCAAAAATTGAAACTCAATGTAAAATAAAGAAATGCATACCTCATTCAATAATTTTATTTTTTGGCTGGGGGGGGGGGGGTCCGGAAACCCTAGAACCCCCCCCCCCCTCGTTGTGGGGGTCAGGCGAAACCCCCTGAAGCTGATGGGTATTAAAGTCATATTCTGAGATAGGAAAATGGTCGCTCCTTGCATGAAACGGCATAAAATAAGCAATAATAAAAAATAAAAAAATAAGTAAGGTACATGTTTAGGCTAAGGGGGGGGGGGGGGGTTGCGCAACCCCCATAACCCCCCCCCGGTAGTCCGGCCCTGCTAAATATGGCAAAAGTGTCACGTGATAATCAACCGTTTGGTTTCGGCGTTCACTGGAGCAGACGATTTTTTCTGTAACCAGTTGACAGTGATGAAACCATATATTACGGTCTCCTTCCGGCAGCAGTCCCAAAATTTCGACTTGTTTTGACCTTAGAACGATGTCTTTATCAAAACTGTGAAGAACAGAACGAAGATCACTGTCGAAGTCGGCCAATCTGCAATAATTAGATCAGTGCTCGCGATAACCATATGGGAGATAAATCTGTATTTTTGTTTTGATAGATTCGCGTAGGACTGCAGCGTCCGGTCAGGGAGAGAATGAGCCGAACTCATTTTGACCTGAGTTCAATCAGGATGACTACCAGCCTGTTCCCGCATATTGAGCCAGAATTTTTTGTTTGGGCAAATTGACGTTGCAGTTCCGGAGCAAATGATCATCGTTTCTTAGCGAATTTGTGTTTGAACGTGTTTTTCTCATAATATAACAATGCACAGCTCCAAAATATGGCCAAGAACAAATCTACGGTTCTTCGAAGAAAGAAGAATAACAACATTCTTGTCCAATACGACTTGCATTTTGCCGTGTGCGCTGTAAAATCTCCTAACCTTCAAAGCAGACGAAAAGCAGACATCTTCATTTTCTTCCAAGGGAAAAATCGTTGGTCATAAAGTCATGCAGCACCCAAACATACTTCTCCACGCTTTCTTTTCTTTTCATGTGCAGTTGCTTCGCAAAAATAAAATGTCATTGGTTTTCTCAACTTGTCAAGTCAGTCAAAACGACCGTAGAACACAGAACTGGGCAATAACACTGATAGGAATACGAAAGATCTTCTTCGATGACGCAAATACAAATAACGTCATGTGGTCACACCTATCTCGAGAACTAAGCATCGCACAGAACCAGCGCCCTTCCATTATAAGACCTACACAAATCTGAGAAAATCATGTGTGGAAAAAGGAGTCTTAAAATGGCGGTAAACTTTCAGAGTTTATAAATAGAAAATCTGAGAGAACTGGGCCTTGAAAGGACGGAAGGACTAATCGGGGGATGGGAGTCTTAAAAGGGAGGGAGTCTTCTATTGGGTAGGATGGTTGGAGTACGTCTTATATTGGAGGTCATGAGGGGCGCTTCTTAAAAGGGGGTTCCATTGTGCTGGGTAATGAGGAAGGAGAGTCGTGTAAGCATTTGCTAATCTTGTTTCTGCTTTATATGTTATTCTATTTTTAGATAGACTGGAAATTAAGACGAAGGTGATGGTGTACATGTAGGGGAAGGGCTCCTAATATGGACCACTTTTTGTTTCATGCTGATAACTGGCTTGTTTTCTTGCGAAGAAGTTTCATTTTGTGTTTGGTAGTCCTTCTCTCTTTGGTTAACCGTTGGGCCTAATTAGAGTAAAATAGCTTTGATAGACATTCAGCAAAAATTAAATACAGAAAAAATCACAAATGGTCCATATTAGGCGCCCAGGCTCCTAATATGGATCAGTGAAGCGGCCTTCATGAATCACTGTAAAAAGCCCCCCATAGTTAAAAATTACATGCTACAACTTAGTGTGCAAGTCAGACTAATTAAAAGATGCTTTAGATTTATCTGTTTCGGGTTGATGAGAGCATTATTTGGAGCACACCAGGAAACTAAAGAAGCTGATCAAAAACAGAGTAAAAATAAGTGAAATTATCAACTTCCACGAAAAAAACACTATTTGTTATATTTTTGGGAAATCTCGAGGGCTAGTTATAGGCTATTTTCAGCAAGCTTCTTAATGAATTAATGAAAATAACATTTAGCTTTCATTTTCTTCGATTTGTTGAAGGTGGTCCATATTAGGGGACTCACACATACTTTGAGATTTTGCTATTATTTTTTGTTTGCAGTAGAAACTCAGGGTCAAAACTGCTAAAATGTAAGAAATACGGTCTTAGCTGTCATATATAGCAATTTTTGTGTGATAAAAGCTTTGGCTGTGGACAGAAACGAGTCCGTTTTAGGCGGCAAAGGTGATTGTGGTGAACCGCCACGCTGTCTGTCTCTGTCTCGCGATTCTCCCCGGCGAAGCCGGGTATTCCTCTAGTAGTCTATATTCATGAATCAATTTCTGAATTTGCAACACGAAGAACTGATTTAGAGGACGACAATATTGAGTGCGTTTGGATTGAAGTAAAAAACTGTAAATCCTCGCCTCTGCTCATAGGTTATATATATCGTAACCCTGCCGAAACGTCGATTTGGTCAGAATATTTCATTCAGATGATGGATAAAGTCAAATCACGCAATAAAGATATTGTATTGCTTGGAGATTTTAATATTAATCTGAATAAGCCTCAAACAGTATGGAATTCAACAACAACTTTATTAGGTCTTCATCAACTGGTTCTGAACCCAACAAGAATAACAGACACAACTGCAACTCTTATTGATCACATATATACTGATAATAAGAAGATTGTTTCTAATGTGTATGTGTCCAATTCCAGTATTAGCGATCATATGCCTATTTTTTGTTCGGTCTCTATGCGCTTGCCTAAATCAGGACCAAAAGGCCACACGACCATAGAATACAGAAGTTTTAGACATTTTGATGAGTCTGCATTTTTTCGTGATCTTAGTGAAGCTCCATTTCAGAGCGTTTTTGATTTCAGTCTTGCAGATGATGCTTTTGATCAATTGTATAGCATTTTAAGCACAATTATAGATAAACACGTGCCCCTGCGTCAGCATAGAGTAAAACATGCCAGACTTCCGCCTTGGTTAACATCAGATATTATAGAGGCGATGGCTCTGAGAGATTATTTCAAGGAAAATAAGATGACAGACGAATATAAACAGCAGAGGAATGAGGTGTTAAACCGTGTGAGACAATCCAAAACTGGTTACTTTGATAAATTAATTTCCGATAAGAAAGATACTGCAACAATTTGGCGGGCAGTAAATGAAATCCTTGATAAATCTAGGAAAAGGTCAACTGCTAATCTAACAAAACTATCTGCGGAAGAATTTAATAATCATTTTATATCTTTAGCGGATAAATTGAAGGCTTCTGTGGCAGAAACAAATTCTCGGGATAGAGATGACTGTTTTGAAAAATTGGACGAATTCTGTCAGCGGAACAGAATAAACAATGAAGCGTTTATCATTCCTCCGATTGCAGTTCATGAGGTCAGAACATTTATTGAAAACCTGGAGAATAAAAAGTCCATGGGTCCTGATAAAATACCCGTGAAGTTATTAAAGCTTTCTCTACCGTATATTGTGGATTCGCTCACGTTTGTATATAACCTTAGTATTGAGCAGAACTTTTTTCCGTCTAAATTGAAAAGCGCCAAAGTCATACCCCTTCCCAAATGTAAAGATCTCTCAGACCCAAGTAATTTTAGACCCATTTCTTTACTGCCTGTTTTGTCAAAACCATTAGAAAGGCATGTGCACAAGCATCTTCTTGCTTACATGGAAGAACAAAATTTGTTCCATCAGTTTCAATCCGGTTTTCGGTCCAAGCATTCTTGCCACACAGCTCTTACGTCTCTCTGCGAAGCTTGGCTGTCAGCAATGAACAAGTCTGAAGTTACAGGAGCATTGTTTTTGGACTTTAAGAAAGCATTTGACTTAGTCGATCATTCCATATTGCTGAAAAAATTACACTATTATTTGAGAAACGATTCGGTCTGTGACTTCTTTAAATCGTATCTTGCTGACCGGACACAGTATGTCACTCTACAATGCCAGAATTCGTCTACTGCACTAGTAAGACATGGCGTCCCTCAAGGGTCTATATTAGGACCTATTCTCTTTTGTATTTACGTTAATGATTTGCCTTTACATGTATCGGATGATAAAGTCAAATGCGAGTTTTTTGCAGACGATTCGTCTATCCATACCAGTAACACCTCGTTGGAATCAGTAAATTCTTCCCTGAAGAACATTTTGGACGAAGTTGCGAAATGGTGCACATCAAATGCCATGATACTGCACCCAGAAAAAACTAAAAGCATTGTTATTACCACAAGACAAAAGCATCAGCTAAGTCCTCTTAAATTACAACTGACCTTAGGTACAACTCAAATACAGCAAGTTAAAGAACACCGCATACTTGGTGTAACTGTTGATGAAGAAATGAAATGGCAAACACACATAAGCAACCTCTGCAAAGTGTTATCAAGGAATTTGTATTTGTTGTCAAAACTCAAACATTATGCGAAGTCTGAAACATTAAAAATGTTCGTTCATGCTCATATAATGCCTCATATTAATTTTGCTTCGACATTGTGGGATGGCTGCAGCGATGTTCACTTATTAAAACTCAATTCTTTGTACCGTCGTGCTGCAAAACTTATCCTGTATGAATCGCACATGTCTACAGAAATGAAGTTAAACATCCTTAATTTCCTTCCCCTAAAAACCCACCTTGCATACAATAAGGCTGTCTTTATGTATAAAGTAGTTCATGGTGATGTGCCCAGTTATGTGCAATCCTATTTTACACATGTTACGAAGAGGTATGGGTCTCAAAATTTACTTCCTCCAATTCCTCGTATAGATCTTTATAAATCCAGCTTAGCGTTTTCAGGATCATCTCTGTGGAATTATTTGCCAATAGAAATCAAACGATCCGCATCATTAAAGGCCTTTAAAAGGCAGTTGCACACATATTTGAGCACACTATAAACTGCCCCTGATGTCTAGTTTCCATTGTGTACTCGGATAATGTATGCAATGCTCTTAAGTGTTGTTTTTTTTATAATTATACTCGACCATTATTTTGATGTTTTACTAGTTTAATACTTTGATTAGATACTGTTCATTTTAGGTATGAAATGATAGCATGTGCTGGTGTGTAGATATGCGAGCGCACGCTCGCGCGCGCGAGCATGTGTATGTGTATATGTGTGTGTGTGTGTGTGTGTGTGTGTGCATATGTGTGTGCATGTGTGTGTGTGTGTGTGTGTGTGTGTGTGTGTGTGTGTGTGTGTGTGTGTGTGTGTGTGTGTGAGTTTATGTGTGTGCATGTGTGTGTGTATACGTGGGTGTGGATGTGTGTGTGTGTATGTGCGCAGTCTTTGCTTTCGTTTACAATTATTCTCTGTATATGTTCCAAGGACAGGTTGGAAGATTAGGCTAAGCCTAAAACCTTTATCCTTATGTAATAAAGTTTTGAGTTCTGAGTAATTATAACTATTAATAAAAGCATGTTAGTTCTTCCAGATAATATCCTTCGACTTTTTTCGCCCCTTTTTCGATAAATGTCGTCTTCGTCTTTCAGCTAACCAAGCCTTACCACATGCATGTAGTCAATGTGTTGACTGGTTTTCAGTGATCATCTTTTAGTTTCTGGCCGAAAGGTTGACTAAATGTTTTAATATTGCGTCACACGACTTGTTCTTGTTAATTTTCTCTTTCTCACTATGTGTGACAACGTATGCGCTGTGTGTGTGTGTGTGTGTGTGTGTGTGTGTGTGTGTGTGTGTGTGTGTGTGTGTGTGTGTGTGTGTGTGTGTGTGTGTGTGTGTATTGCATTATTTCAGAAAAGATATTAATTTTTGATTGTTGTCTTTTTCTTCTGTCATTTTTGATTGCAAGAATGTGATGCCCATCGTTTTGAAATTAAATTGTTGTTTGACATTTGCTTCTGGATGCATGCATGTATGGATGGATGGATGGAAGTGTTGCATGATTCTCTGAATGCTTTCAAACTTAATGAGTTGATTTATTGACTGATTGATTGGACTGACTGACTCACTAACTGATTGACTTGTCGAACGATCGATCGATCGATTGATTGATTATTGGGGATGGATGGATGGACGGAAAGATGAGCTAGATGATTTCTAATTGTTTCGAACTTGATTAATTGATTTATTGGTTGATTAAGTGACCTTTTGATTGAAGGATGGATGGATGGTTTGATCGATCGTTTCGTTGATTGATTGTTGGTTGGATGGATGCATTCGTTTATTGATTGATTGATTGATGGATGGATGGATGGATGGATGGATCTATCTATCTATTCGTTGATTGATTGATTGATTGATTGATTGATTGGTTGGTTGATTGATTGATTGATTGATTGACTGGTTGATTGCTTGGCTGATTGATTGGCTGATTGATTGCAATCCACAGGTGGCTTTCAGCTTATCACCCGGTATGGCGTTCAACACTACCCTGGGCGCTGTGTTGGTGCTGGTCTTTGTGATCATGGCCTTGTTCATGCCGTGCAGTCTGTGCTGTTGCTGCAAACGTCGTGAGAAACCGCTCCCGACCTTCAACAAGGTCGCTATCCGCGGCGGCTGTTTGGGGATGCTCTTCGTCTTCACCCTGTATGCATGGCAGTCTTTTTCTTTTTCTTAAAATGGGGGTTTATTTACAGAGATTTAACATCGGCGCATGGCAGATGCAGTTCTAGAATGTAGCGCGTGTTTGTTAGTCGTGTGTGAGTGAGTGTGTGTGTGTCGATGTGTGTGTGTGTGTGTGAGAGATGATGATGATGGAACTTTATTTTTCAAGGATAGAGGTTTAAGGCGACGCCTTTTCTTACAACCGGTCCTTACCAAATGTCTAATAAATGATAAACAAGTAAAGCAACATGACAAATAAACAAAGTAAACGAACGAATCAGCAAACAATCGACAAGTAAGCAAACAAGCAAATAAACATAAACAATAAAATGACAAAGTAAGCAACATACAAATCGAAAGCGAAACATGCAACATGTTAATTGAGGTTACACATGTAAAGTGATCGACGGTAAAATTCACACGATACCAACGTTTACACTAATGCTAATAATGATTATATGGTGTAAATGATGATGATGATGATGATGATGATGATGATGAAGTGATGATGGAAAATCGCAACATAAATTCCACATAATACATATAATAAAGAACATATTTGTGTAATTCATAAAGCTTTGCCAATTGTTGACAGCTACTTGCACGTGTTAAGACTAGTATAGCCATCTAGGTAGACATAAAATGGTTATGCAGAGCTTGTTTAAAGCTCTTTAGTGAGGTTAATGATCTTATTACAGACGGAATGGAGTTCCACACCATAGCGCCAGAGAAGGCTTGACTAGTTTTGAACAAATCAATCCTGGGTATTGGTGGTAGAAAATTGATAGACCCGTACCTTTCGGTGACTCTGTGAAATAGGTCCTGAATATAGATGGGCACTTCGCCATGATATACTTTATACATCATTACAGTCTTATTAAACTGTAACTGTTTAACTAGCGGCAGGTAGTTTAGATTCTTTAACTTCAAATCAGCTGATAATTGTGAGAGAGAGAGAGAGTGAGAGTGGGTGTGTGTGCGTGCGTGTTTGTGTGTCTTTGTGCGTGTGTGTGTGTGTGTGTTTGTGTCCTACATACATGATAAAAGTGATTGTCTCTCAGCCTTGTCAAATGTCAAGGTCAAATGTCACGAGTTCTGGTATAAAAAGAAACGAAGAATATTCGCACAGTCAATCTGAGAAGGTTCCTGAAAAACTGGTTGATGCCTCCAGAAGTATGTCACGTATGAAACCACAGGAGAGTTAGGATACAAGAACGCCACATTTATGAACAGTTTTTCGAAACAATTAAGTTGCTGAAAAAGTCACTCAGATAAGTAAAAATGATTTTTGATGACGATACTGATCACCCACTGCTATTTATTCATTGCAAGGGAAACGTTCATATTCATGTACCAATATATATATATATATATATATATATATGCGATTATTAGTTAGCTAAGTCTCTGATGTTTCCAATGATAATTTATACACAGTTGTGTCTGCTGTGTGCCATTAACATGGCCCAAACAACCTCGATCTTAGGTACTGGCTGCTGTGAGAAAATGTCTGGTCAATTTAAGATGCAGTGTAGGTCACAGCATTGTTGAGGCAATTTGTCTTTTTTGATGCGGAATACGATATAACCTGTTAAAACCTTTACACAACTATTTCACAGATGACTACACATACCACACGTGTTGCCAGCCAAACGAAACTTTATGCGGTTTGTCAGTTTGCATCTTCCGCCAAAATGTAATCAACATTTCCCGTGATCACGTTCTAGGGCTGAAGGCTGGGTGCGGTATGCCAAAATGGACCCTACGACAATCTTTTACAATTGTTGTTGTTGTTGTTGTTGTTGTTGTTGTTGTTGTTGTTGTTTGTATTTGTCTATCGTGTATCCAGG
Organism: Littorina saxatilis; assembly: GCF_037325665.1. Classification (NCBI taxonomy): domain Eukaryota; kingdom Metazoa; phylum Mollusca; class Gastropoda; order Littorinimorpha; family Littorinidae; genus Littorina; species Littorina saxatilis. The sequence goes on from NC_090256.1 coordinate 40,250,458, forward strand.
GCAGGACTGGGAGGGACCGTGCAGGTAACCCGCCACATGGCCCCTACTGGCGCACAATTCCTTGAAGAAGGCGAGAATGCTCTCGACGACCTCGTCTCTTTTCTGAACAACGCGGTTGAGGTAGTGTAATTTAACATGTATTACAATATAAAATACGTGTATTAACATTTATAATTTTTGTGCTTTAAGTCGTATCGTACTCACGGCCAACCCCCCCCCCCCCCCCCCCAATTTAAAACAAAAATATTTTAAAAAAAAATAGAGATCATAAATAAATAAAATAAAATTCCCAGATTGCGTGTGTGTGTGCGTGTCCAGGGTAATCGTCCAGCTGTTAACAAAAACTTTTACATTAAGATTTTTGGGAATTTGCCTCCTAGGATGATTGCTTGAATGTTTGCAATGCCTTGAGCCTTGTTGAAGTGTTAACGTATCTTCAGCGTAACCTGTTTTGATGTATTGACCTTGTTTCATCTTCAAGGTCACAACTAAACTTGGGTTTGATTCAAAGTAATAGGTAGGTTGTTTTACCTGCTTTTTTTTTTCCAGGAGTTGTTCTACATCTTTGATCAGCTGGATTTCACCAAGACAGTATTATACCGGGATCTAGACAGTAAGTCTCTCTGCATCTTTCGCTCCCCTCTCAGTTTGCCGTATGTTTATTTCAAGGCCAACCTCGGCGCGCGGCAGATATAGCTGGAGTTTCTAGTCCTGGCAACGCATAATTTAGCTCGTGTCGCCTTCTACAGTTGACCCCCCCCCCCCCCCCCATTTAAGACCCCCTCCTTTTAATACCCTGTTTTCTCTGACTTTCTGTTCATAACCTCTGTAAATTTACCCCCCATCTTAAGACTCCCTCCCTTTTAAGACCTGATTTTCTCAGATTTGTGGAGGTCTTTAAAGGGGGGTTCTACTGAAGACGTAAGTTCGGCTTTAAGCACACGGAAGCTAAGTATAATTCGAATTTCTGAAGCAAGCAATCCATTTTGTTCTATTATATATTTAAAAAATAAATTCATCAACAACAGCAAAGTTCCCTCTGCACACTAAGAAAGCAGTCGGGATGTTGACTTTTGGGTATGTCATCCACTCTAATAGAAGCTCTGAGGTAATGAGCAGAACCGGTTTTGCTGGAGGGAGTGTGCCGTGCAAAAACTGCTTGAAGAGGAAACAATGCGAAATATTTACAGTGTCCATGTATCGATATTGAGTTGTATAAAAATTTGTAAGACAGTCATGGGCACGCTGAAAATAGTTACCATTTCCATGTACCGATGTTGGTTTGTATTTGAATGACAGACATTAAGCACGCTAAAAATAGTTACAATTTTCATGTATCGATGTTGGGTTGTATTTCAATGACAGGCATGGGCACGCTGAAAATAGTTACAATGTCCATGTATCGATGTTGGGTTGTATTTCAATGACGGGCATTAAGCACGCTGAAAATAGTTACAATTTTCATGTATCGATGTTGGGTTGTATTTCAATGACAGGCATGGGCACGCTGAAAATAGTTACAATGTCCATGTATCGATGTTGGGTTGTATTTCAAAGACAGTCATGGGCACGCTGAAAATAGTTACCATTTCCATGTATCGATGTTGGGTTGTATTTGAATGACAGACATAAGCACGCTGAAAATAGTTACAATTTCCATGTATCGATGTTGGGTTGTATTTCAATGACAGGCATGGGCACGCTGAAAATAGTTACCATTTCCACGTATCGATGTTGAGTTGTATTTGAAAGACAGTCATATGGGCACGCTGAAAATAGTTACAATTTCCACGTATCGATGTTGAGTTGTATTTCAATGACAGGCATGGGCACGCTGAAAATAGTTACCATTTCCACGTATCGATGTTGAGTTGTATTTCAATGACAGGCATGGGCACGCTGAAAATAGTTACCATTTCCACGTATCGATGTTGAGTTGTATTTGAAAGACAGTCATATGGGCACGCTGAAAATAGTTACAATTTCCACGTATTGATGTTGAGTTGTATTTCAATGACAGGCATGGGCACGCTGAAAATAGTTACCATTTCCACGTATCGATGTTGAGTTGTATTTGAAAGACAGTCATATGGGCACGCTGAAAATAGTTACAATTTCCATGTATCGATGTTGGATTGTATTTGAAAGACAGTCATATGGGCACGCTGAAAATAGTTACAATTTCCATGTATGGATGTTGGTTTGTATTTGAATGACAGACATAAGCACGCTGAAAATAGTTACAATGTCCATGTATCGATGTTGGGTTGTATTTCAATGACAGGCATGGGCACGCTGAAAATAGTTTCCATTTGCATGTATCGATGTTGAGTTGTATTTCAATGACAGGCATGGGCACGCTGAAAATAGTTACCATTTCCACGTATCGATGTTGAGTTGTATTTGAATGACAGACATTGGCACGCTGGTGGGAGCGCCGCTCGTGGATGCAATCATACAGAAAACCAAACTCATGGACGCCGCAAACGCTCTTCGTCGTTTTGCAGAAAGTACGCTTTACATGATCTTACTTCTTTTGTTCTTCGAACCCCCTCCCCCCCCCCCCCCCCCCCCCTCCCATTACCCGCTAAAACGTCATCAAACCACGCCTTTTATGGCTTTTGAGACTGACTCGTACGCCGTTTATCATGCCATAACGTCATTGTTAGACAGATGGGTGAACAAAACCTACCGTTTTGGACACAAATTTGAGTGTCATTTCCTTTGACATGCAAAATTTGTTTCGTTTTAGCTGTTCTGATTTTTTGGGTCGATGTTATTATTAATGCGGGAACCTTGCTTTTGTGAATTAGATTTCGGGGGTGGGGGGGGGGGGGGGGGGTGGCTATGTTTGTGGGTGTCACTGTATATACACTTCCTAATGAGAATCAATCTGTTTGTTGAACATGGTAAGGGAATGAAAGGCCTTTCCAGTTATATAACTTTTTTTATGACGGGTCGACAAACGGGTCAATGTTTTCAATAGATTCAGGTCGCAAAGAGCGTAGACTCAACTATTCATGTGCTACACTTCATATATACTATCCGTCATAAAAAAAATGAGGCCATTTATTGTAAAACCAGTTCCAGATTGCACATGAAGTCAGTGTTGAGTCGACGCTCTTTGCGACCTAAGTTTGTTGAAAGCATTAACCCGTTCGTTTTCCTGCTCATGCAGTCTCCGCAGAGAGCAGCAAGACGTTGCAGGAGGTGTCTGCAGACCTGGAGTTACTGAAAGACCAGATAAAAGCATTTAACAACGTCACCCAAAATTTCCCGGGTGGCTCTGCTGTCTCTCTACCTTCACCACAGGTGGGTGGTACATATTTGTCGTAGGTATTGCTAAACCTGGAGCATAGGCAACTCGTGGTTGACTCTGGTTCATTGGCAGCTGAAAGTTCTAAAGATGGGTAGGGGAGGGGGAGGGGGGAGGGTTCGTGCGTTAGTTGGTATCTGGAAGTTAATAATGCGGATCAGGAAAGAAAAAAGAGAGAGAGCGCGCGTGCGTGTGTCTTCTGGAAGATGTCAACAGCATTTTATGCGAACATGTGTGAGTGTGTGTGTGTGCGCGTGTGCGCTCGCGTAAAACAAGCGTCTGTTATGCAAGTATCACAGCTTCTTGATCATCCAGTTACTCGGTTAAGCAGATTTTACGTCATCCACGCATGAACGGACACAGGCCCGTCTATATTAGGGGACATATGCGCTTGTAAACGCATAGGCACACACACACACACACACATACCTAAAGTGTGGATGGTTACCTAAGAGGCGGCACTGGGTGTAGTGCCTTTCTAGTGCACTTGCACTACAACAGCACTGGGTGCAGTACTCGCTCCGGCATCGAAGAATTTTGCACTAAAAAATGCACAAAATTTGACCTATTTCGTCGCCTATAGAGGACGGAAAGAATGTCATTTTGAACATTGTTATGACATTCTTTCCGTCAAAAAAGTCAATTTAACGGTGTTAAATGAAGCGACCATCCACACAATTAGGTTGTCATCCAGAGTTTAGGTTGCCATCCACGTGTGGATGGTTGCCTTATGGTGATTTAGGCAACCAAACCTGTGGAAACGGGGGTACACACACACACACACACACACACACACACACACACACACACACACACACACACACACACACACACATTCAGATGATGTCTTTGAGAAAATGCACGAGGTGAGTTAAGTTGTTGTTCATCATGATGTTGAGGAGGAGGATGGTGATGATGATGATGAGCTTGTTACCGAGGGAAACCATGTTACGCGAGTGATATATATACTTTTTTTACTGAGACATTTTAACCATTGCAATTGATTTCATAAAGCAGTACTGTTTTACAATGTGCCCTTCGCTGCACATTTTGATTATCTACCTTCATTACATTACAAGCATTTCAAAATACATCACCCGCGTAACATGGGAAACCAGAGGATGTGACATAGCCTACATTTTAATAATAACTTTTTTTTTTCTAAAGACCTATGCTTCGTTTTCATTGAATGTCTGTATCATTATCTAACTGGAGTATTAATGACAAAAGTAAAGAGAATACATTCTAGTTTCCATTTAATATACATTATAATCATTAAAAGGACTGAGAATGCATGTCACAAAATGGTGTACTAGCTATGTAGAGTAACCCATTTACTTATACATGTTTTAACACAGGTATAGTGATCTTCATTATAATTAACAAATGGACTGCAGGTTGACTTGCAAGATGCGCAGGATGATTTCAGCAAATTGGACACTCTTGATCTCCTGGATAATGTTAATGAGGCGAGTTTAAACACACACACACTCATATACAACACACTCCCCCCCACACACACACACACACACACACACACGCACACACACAATGGCACAGACACTGGCACACACACTGGCACACACACAAGATGTGAACTGTTTTAAATGAGTAATTTTTTTGGGTGCCCGGAGTGGACAGATTACGAGAAAAGCCAAGGAGATAAGAAATGCACACAAGGAAATCGAGAGAAAAAATTGTGTCTGTTCTTGCAAAGCTATAGTGTACGAGAGATTCCTTGCTTCATTACAATCATTATTTTGCACCATACATCTTCTTCTTCTTCTTCTTCTTCTTCTTCTTCTTCGTTCATGGTCTGAAACTCCCACGTTCATTCATGTTTTTGCACGAGTCGGTTTTTACGTGTATGACCGTTTTACTCCGCCTTTGAGGCAGCCATACGCCGCTTTCGGGGGAAGCATGCTGGGTATTTTTGTGATTCTATAACCCACCGAACATGGATTACCGGATCGTTTCCGTGCGCACGTGGTCTTGTGCTTGCGTGTACACACGAAGGGGGATAAGGCACTTACAGGTCTGCACATTAGTTGACCTGGGAGATCGGAAAAATCTCCACCCTTAGTTAACGAACCAGGCGTCAGTGGCCGGGATTTGTACTCACGATCTTCCGATAAGGAGAGCGATGTCTCATCCACTAGGCCACTGCGCCCGTCCCAGTGATTTTCCAAAAGTACTTACAAACACTGTGCACTGCATTGAGTCAGTGAAAGACTGAATGATAGACAATAAACTCAAACTGATTGACTCAAAAAGGCGTCTATCTGGACTCTGCTCTGACAATGCAAAAACACATTAGTTTTGTTTGTAAATGTGCCTTGTTTTAGTTGCACAAGATTTCATCTGTTAAATCATTCCTGACACTCCAAGCCACTGTTCCAACTTGTTTCCTCTCTGATCCTGAGTCGACTTGACTACTGTAACATTGCTTGCTGGCCTCCCCACCGAAGAACTTGATCGCTTACAGAGATTTCAGAATTGTGCCGCAAGGCTCATTCTGCAGAAGTCAAAGAAAGACCATGTCGCTCCCATTCTTACCTACCCTCACTGGCTTCCAGTGAAGTACAGAATCAAGTACAAGCTATAGCTGTGTTAGGGTACCGCTGTTTTGAGAAATCCCCCTATCTGTCCAATTCCCTCAGTATTTACGAGCCAACCCGTTCCCTCAGATCCTGCTCTGAAAAACTCCTTCGCATACCAAAAACCAGGACCAAAACCTTTGGTGAAAGAACCTTTAGGCATCCGATTCCGACAGTCTGGAACGCACTTCCCAATTCTATCCGTGATTCCAGTAGCCTTTCCTCCCTCAAAACACAACTCAAAACATATCTGTTTCGTAAAGCCTTTACTTAGCCTCCTCAAGACTCTCCACAACTCTTTCTGCTTTGGAACTCTCTTTCCTGTATGTACAGTGGGGTTTTTCTGTCAGTGTTATGATTGTGTGTGTGTGGTAGTGAAGGGGTGTAACAATGTACGCCCAGTTTGCTTAGTGCTTTGGTTTTTGTTGTTTTATCTCAGTTTAATTGTATGCTTTGTATGCTCGTTTAATTTGTGCTAGTTTGTTTTCGAATGAATTTTTAAAGCGCCTGGAGCCAATTGATTGGACTCGCGCTATGGAAAAGTTATTTATTTATTATTATTATTATGAATCAACATCAGTTTCACCCGACGTCTGTTGGCTACCCCTACCCCAATACCCCCTTTGTTGAGGCGGTAAGAGGTGGCGGAGTTCTTCTCAATATCTCAGATGTAACGGGCAGGCTTTTGCATGGGATAAGACGCACCCTCCGCTTAGACACCTATCTGAAATCAACATCCTGACAAGCAGAATGGGATTTTTTATGAATTAATTGTGCAGGTTGACACTAGTGTCAGTTAAGACATTACTATTTGACATTACTGTCAGTTGAGGTGGGTTTTTTTAATTAATCGATTTTTGGTATATGTCAAAGTGGAGGGGTGCTCTGATATTATCTCTGGTGAAGCGAATCGTTTACACGGGGAAAAACCGTACCTTTTAAGGAATCGAGTGAGGTAATTAACCGAGCGTTTGAATTGGTTATGACAAGACTTGTTCTAACTACGCAGGGAATGATGCAGCTGAATGACATCCCAGGGAAGATTGACATTTCTGCACGAGACAAAGTTAAAGGTGAGAGAGAGAATGGAGTCGATCAAACGAACCTCTCCGGTCTGACCCAGTCTGTTGAAACAATTGTCATTGTCAATGTGACATTCATTGTATTCGCCGAGAGGTTATGCTGAATTTATGTATGCTCCATTGTGCTTAGCATACATGCGTTATGACCTACATATTATGCATTAAAAATAGTGGAAGTTTGCCATCACGCTTCATTTTTTTGTTCTCATTGACCCTATCTAGAGCGAGGGCTGGATTTTTAAAAAAAACACAGATATTCTTACCCTCGATAATATAATGTCATGTCATTTATTGTCCTCTCTCTCTCTCTCTCTCTTTCTCTCTCTCTCTCTCTCTCTCTCTCTCTCTCTCTCTCTCTCTCTCTCTCTCTCTCTCTCTCTCTCTCTCTCTCTCTCTCTCTCTCTCTCTCTCTCTCTCTCTCTCTCTCTCTGAAAACTTCTGGGACATGCAGTTGAAGGTTTCGTTGGTTCCACTCTGTCCGCTCTGTACAATTTCGTGTAAGTTTATCTTTACCAAACCCAATAACACCAACAACAAACAAATAAACAAACACAAAACAAGGACTCAGATTGTTTCTTTTTATTTGGTTTCAGATATAAAGGGCAATCTTAACGCCTCCCAGGAAAGCCTGAACGGATTCAAGGATGCCATCCAGAAGATGAAAGACAGTGTCAGTATGTTAGCGACGGGAGGTCAAGCGACGTGTTAGATATCTTCTGCTCTCTAAACTGAAATGTTCCACTTTTGAACACCCTTTCTGTAACCAGTTTTGAGCACATCGAGACATAGTGCATGATTGTATGGTACTAGCGAACGTAGCCTACACCGATAACCACTAGTGTTGAAAGGACCACTTGTGTTTACCATAATTATGTGCTACTAGTAGGTTACCATGTGTTCATTTGAACACTATAGTGTTTACCATATGCGCTACTTTTGCTGGTAGAACTCTGTACATTGTCCCACTGTGTTCAAAACTGGTTACAGAAAGGGTGTTCAAAAATGGAACACTTCTATTTAGAGTGTGTCAGAATTGTGATCAGGCGTACCTGTTTGACTTATCTTCTTCTTCAGCGTTCCAGAATTTTTCTGGTTACGTGTGAGCTCGTTTGCCCGTTTGGGTTCCCCACACTATGCTCTGAGAGCATAGTCAGCTCACTCCGCTTTCGTTGAGTAGGCATGCTGGGTATTTTCGTGTTTCCATAACCCACCGAACTCCGACATGGATTACAGGATCTTTTCCGTGCGCACTTGGTCGTTTGCTTGCGTGTACACACCGGGAAGGGGGTTAAGTCACTAGCAGGTCTGCTCCACTCTTAACCCACCCGGGCGGCAGCGACCGGGATTCGAACTCACGACCTCCCGATTAGGAGGCCGACGTCTTACCACCACGCCACTGCGCCCGTCACCACGCCACTGCGCTCGTGGGAACTTATCAAACAAAAGGCATAACGTTTAAAAGCATAAAAACTAGGGGCTTTTTACTTGGACATTTCAAAGAATTAAATAGAATTGAACGTGCTAATATTATTTTATAATTAGAGTAATCAGAAGATTCTTAGTATTAAGGAGCGTTAGGCTGTCCATAGATAGAGAGGGACAAAAATAAATATATATACATGTATATCGTTGAAGTGTACTCGGATGTTAAGGTTTGTTGGCCTCCAGACATGTCCCAAGTCTTGTTGACCCAAACCTCAATGATCCTTGTTAATTTTGATGAAATAATTTCACACAAAAAGCCGCCAATGTTCACCAAGAATGAATTCATTAAACAAATCGCGTAAGGCGAAATTACTACATTTAGTCAAGCTGTCAAACTCACAGAATGAGACTGAACGCACTGCATTTGTTTCACCAAGACCGTATAGCATCGTCAGTCCCCCGCTCGAGGAAAAGGCAGTGAAATTGACAAGCCAGTACAGCGCGGTAGTGGTTGTGCTGAGCAGGATTGCACGCTTTTCTGTATCTCTATTCTTTTTAACTCTCTGAGCTTTTTTGTAATCGAAACATAACAATCTATATGTTTTTGGAATCAGGAACCGAAAAGAAATAAGATAACATTGTTTTAAAATCGATTTCGGAAATTTGATTTTAATCATCATTTTCATATTTTTCTTTTTCTGAGCTTGGTTTTAATCCGAATACAACATATTGATATGTTTTTGTAATTAAACAATGATGAAGAATAAGATGAAATTATTGTTGGATCGTTTTATACAAAAATAATTTTAATTACAATTTTCTGATTTTTAATGACCAAACTCATTAACCCTTAGGCTGGTTGTCGCGACATATGTCGCGCTACTTTACGTAAACTGTCACCTGGTTGTCACGACCGGCACGTTTGGCCTAGTGGTAAGGCGTCCGCCCCGTGATCGGGAGGTCGTGGGTTCGAACCCCGGCCGGGTCATACCTAAGACTTTAAAATTGGCAATCTAGTGGCTGCTCCGCCTGGCGTCTGGCATTATGGGGTTAGTGCTAGGACTGGTTGGTCCGGTGTCAGAATAATGTGACTGGGTGATACATGAAGCCTGTGCTGCGACTTCTGTCTTGTGTGTGGCGCACGTATATGTCAAAGCAGCACCGCCCTGATATGGCCCTTCGTGGTCGGCTGGGCGTTAAGCAAACAAACAAACCTGGTTGTCACGACATATGTCGCGCTACTGGCTCAGTCTGTTTGGTCGGTTCCGATTACCTCCCATGGATGCGAAAACCTACATGACCGAACGCGTTTTTCTGTATTTTTTTCTCTGTTAATTCACCAGTGGCTATGTAACATGTGTTACAGAATTGCACCAGTGTAAGGGTTCATTAATTTGTAAGCCTCTACGCTGAAATGCAATACCAAAGTCCGGCCTTTATGGAAGATTGCTTGACCAAAATGTCAATTCATTTGCTTAAAAATGAAGGCGTGACAGTGCCGCCTCAACTTTCACAAAAAACGGATATGACGTCATCAAAGACATTTATCGAAAAAATGAAAAAATATGTGTGAGGATATCATACCCAGAAACTTTCATGTGTAGTTTCATGAGGATCGGTCTAATAGTTTTCTCTGAATCGCTCTGCACACACACACACACACACACACACACACACACACACACACACACACACACACACACACACACACCACACCCTCGTCTCGATTCCCCGTCTATGTAACATTGACTAAACTAAATGTAAAAACTGGCAAGTCGCGTAAGGCGAAAATACAATATTTAGTCAAGTAGCTGTCGAACTCACAGAATGAAACTGAACGCAATGCCATTTTTCAGCAAGACCGTATACTCGTAGCATCGTCAGTCCACCGCTCATGGCAAAGGCAGTGAAATTGACAAGAAGAGCGGGGTAGTAGTTACGCTAAGAAGGATAGCACGCTTTTCTGTACCTCTCTTTGTTTTAACTTTCTGAGCGTGTTTTTAATCCAAACATATCATATCTATATGTTTTTGGAATCAGGAACCGACAAGGAATAAGATGAAAGTGTTTTTAAATTGATTTGGACAATTTAATTTTGATAATAATTTTTATATATTTAATTTTCAGAGCTTGTTTTTAATCCAAATATAACATATTTATATGTTTTTGGAATCAGCAAATGATGGAGAATAAGATAAACGTAAATTTGGATCGTTTTATAAATTTTATTTTTTTTTTACAATTTTCAGATTTTTAATGACCAAAGTCATTAATTAATTTTTAAGCCACCAAGCTGAAATGCAATACCGAAGTCCGGGCTTCGTCGAAGATTACTTGACCAAAATTTCAACCAATTTGGTTGAAAAATGAGGGCGTGACAGTGCCGCCTCAACTTTCACGAAAAGCCGGATATGACGTCATCAAAGACATTTATCAAAAAAATGAAAAAAATAGTTCGGGGATTTCATACCCAGGAACTCTCATGTCAAATTTCATAAAGATCGGTCCAGTAGTTTAGTCTGAATCGCTCTACACAGACACACAGACACACAGACACACAGACACACGCACATACACCACGACCCTCGTTTCGATTCCCCCTCGATGTTAAAATATTTAGTCAAAACTTGACTAAATATAAAAAAACACCACTCTTTACAAGGAGCACCGTGGCTGTTGATTGTTGGTATGTGTCAAAATGGTGGGATGGTTTTGATATAAAAGCTTGTAGTTGTACGGATCAAACTTGGTGAGTAGAATTGTTTATCACGGGAAGGACTGTGCCCTTTAGCAATTGCCCCCCCACCCCTTCCCTTCTTGTGTTATCATCGTATTTTGCTTCATCACTGCATGGTGTGGTTTATTACTCTAAAAATTAACGTGATTCCAGGCACTAAAAGGCATTGGATTGGACGACAAGAAGAAGACATTGCATTCATCCGAGAAGTATGTTGATGCGTTACGACAATATACGTAAGTTGAAGTTACATGTTCACCGTCTATGTGAGTGTACAGTCGGCTACGTGTGTACCAATAGTAAGAACTAGTTTAACTTTACATATAAATACGTGACAATCATTTAAAAAGGCGCAGGCTTTGAAAAAACACCTCAGAGAAGGAATGCGATGGTGGTTTCCCGATTGATTGTTTGTTTGTTTGTTTGTTTTCTCCAACAGCAATGTAGACTTTGAAACAGTTGTTCCACCAAGTCCTACTAGTCGCAAGGGCGAAATGCCACCCTTGGTTTGACATGGGGGAAACTGGCATGCGACGATTCGGGAGGGGGCGACGCAACTGGCATGCAACCGGCACGGTTGGCCTAGTGGTAAGGCGTCCGCCCCGTGATCGGGAGGTCGTGGGTTCGAACCCCGTTCGGGTCATACCTAAGACTTTAAAATTGGCAATCTAGTGGCTGCTCCGCCTGGCGTCTGAAATTATGGGGTTTGTGCTAGGACTGGTTGGTCCGGTGTCAGAATAATGTGACTGGGTGAGACATGAAGCCTGTGCTGCGACTTCTGTCTTGTGTGTGGCGCACGTTAAATGTCAAAGCAGCACCGCCCTGATATGGCCCTTCATGGTCGGCTGGGCGTTAAGCAAACAAACAAACAAATATAAAACTGGCATGCGACGATTGGTTTAAGCGTGTTTATTCAAATTCTCATACACACGTTTCAAACAATAACAACATTAAGAACGTTAACAAGCAGACTGCTTATGGACACGTTCTTGAAATTATAATCAACACACATTCAGATAGCAAAACATGGCGAACAAGTGATAGCTTCAACACTTATCTTGATAATCTTTAATTATATTTTATACAAATAGGGTAAAGAGAGAGACAGGGAGAGAGAGAGAGAGAGAGAGAGAGAGAGAGAGAGAGAGAGAGAGAGAGGGAGAGAGAGAGAGAGGGAGAGAGAGAATGCCTGGCTACATCAATTGCACAGTTAATATAATATCAGCCGAAGCGATTAGTTAACATAACATAGTCTTGTACAACAGAGAATATTTTCGTGTTCAAAGATATAGTTAAATCAGTATTTCCAAACAAGAGTGTTTTGCAGTCTAGAACGTGTGTTGGCAGACTATTGAATAAAATGGTTCTATGTTCTTTAAATTTTGGACAGTGTAACAAGAAATGTTCAGAATCTTCCGGGCATGCTCCACACGTACATTCTAAATTATCAGAGAGGTGTCGGTTAACTAAATCTTGTTGCAAATCGCTCATGTTTAATCTCAACCTGCTGTGAAGTACATGTCCCTGGCGGTTGCCTAAATAATAATACGGTGGAACAACAACATCTCCATCGGTCAAATACCTTTTAAATTCACCAACTGACTGCGTTTGTTGTATATTTTCTGGAAGATTATTCCACAAAGCTGTCGTTGAAGGAAAAAATGAAGATTTATATAACTCACTTCTGCACAATGGAAACTTACGTTCAAGAGGGCGTCGTCTGTGGTAAGGATTTACATCGGAAACCAGGACCGGCAGTTTGGAATATAAATATTCTGGGGTTAAACGATTTACAATTTTATAATACAGCAAAAGTTTATGACGACGTCGCCTTTCTTTCAGGGGCACAAAACCCGATTCGTTATACAGTTTTTGGTGGCTTGTGCCACGTACTGCACCTACAATGATTCGGATTGCATCGAGATGCAATGTCTCCAACTCGTCTGCCAAACACTGTGTACAGTTATCCCAGATAACGTCCGCATAATCAAACAATGGTAACATAAAGGATTTATATATAACTTCAAGTGATTTTCTGTTTAAACGATGCTTGAATAAACCAAAACACGCAATTGACTTTCTACATTTAGCAATTAGACTTTTTATGTGGGAATCCCATTTACAATTACCTTGTAGAATGACGCCAAGGTGCTTGTGATTTTCAACATCAACTAAGTGTGCATCTTCGAAATACAATGGTGGAAGTAAAACATTTTGTTGCCTACAAATGTCCAACAATTCTGTCTTTTGACAATTAAAAGTGACTTTCCATTTAGAAGCCCATGTGCGAATTTTATCCAAATCAGAATTCAAAATCTCTGCTCGTACATCATCGTTATCTAAACTTAAATACATACTCGTATCATCTGCAAAGAGTTTCAACACTGATTCAAGACCAACACCAATATCGTTAATATAAATGAGAAATAAAAGAGGTCCTAAGACAGAACCCTGAGGGACACCAGCAGAAGGGGTAGCATAACTTGATTTGGTTCCTTTCAATACTACTGCTTGTCTGCGATCGCTCAAGTAATGTTCAAACCAACCAAGCAAGGGACCTCTTATACCTATCGCCTCAAGCTTGTGGAGCAGACCGCGATGCCAGACTTTATCAAAAGCTTTGGATACATCAAAAAATATTGCCTGTGACATAATGTTTTTATCAAGTGCAACACAAAAATCATCATATATACTCAATAGTTGATAAACAGTCGAATCACCAGCAATAAAACCAGATTGGCAGTGAGACATGAAGCCTGTGCTGCGACTTCTGTCTTGTGTGTGGCGCACGTTAAATGTCAAAGCAGCACCGCCCTGATATGGCCCTTCATGGTCGGCTGGGCGTTAAGCAAACAAACAAACAAATACAAAACTGGCATGCGACGATTCCGGAGGGGGCGACTTTGGAGGCGGCAATTCAGTCGGGAATCACATGCCAGACGTAATAGCTTGGTGGAGATACCGAATCGGACCTTCCCATTTCGCCCCCGCTTTGAGGATAAACGACGTCATGCTCTGATTATTTCCAACCAATAAGCAGTGTCATATCACCGCCGCCCGCAGTGTTAAATCGCCCTCGTATATATATATGTAAAGGAATAGAGATAAAGAAATGTGGAATTATTCTAGCGAAACTGATATATTTAAAGAAAACAATCTCATGTTCTTGCGTAGTTATATAATAAGGAATCAACTCTAGTTACCTAAATCAGGCTTCAGTTCGGGATGGAAGTTCACAAAAAGTTGGGAACCTTATAAGATGTTTGGTGGCTAGTTGGCAGACCAGCTTTTTTGTCGGTCCGAGGGGGAGCATATCGCCTTCCGCTTCATCTTTTATCGACCAATGCCGAAGACCTCAGTTTATTTTATATACAGTAATGCACATGTGTGAAGATGTGGTTTATTTATGACATGGGTGGTCTCTCTCAAGTAAATTATACAATAATATACTTCATTTTCTTTGATAACTTTTAGAAAGTAGTAATGAGGCTGACAACAAGACCACTGAGCACGGTCAGCATATTCTAACATAAAAAGACCTATATAATTATATAGTAAACGTTTCTCTATCACAATAGGCATAGTAAGTGTCATTTGAAATGTAAGATTTAAAGTGTTGAAATGTTAAATATATTGAATACGCCCTGAGACGCAAGACACGGCCCAGTCCAGTGGAGACCCACGAGAAGCTCTGAAGGCAGGCAACGTCGCTGCAGCAGACTGTGGAATTTGCCCTGCCGACCAGTTTTAGCATGGCTGGGAACGCAGAAGAAGAAGAAACAGAAATATATTGAATAAAAATCATACAGTAGATCGCTTGGTCACAGACACCTTGTCTTGTCAGACATAATCGGTGCTGGGACTGACACATACATGGAGTTAGGGCACAATCCTTCCCGTGGAAACGTTTAGTTCCCTGTCTCAGATGCGACCAGGTATGTACGTGGGATAAGACCAACCAGCAACAGTCAGACTGCTTTCAGTGCAGAATTAGATGTTTTATAAATAAATTTTGCATTAGCACCCGTGGTTTTCAGAAATTCGTTCATTTAAACGATCCCGCAACTCTTCGGAGAAAGCAGCCACACTGTCGACATTTGGTACGTGTTCAAGTGGAGGGGTTTTCTCATGCAAAAGACTGGACAGAGCTGCGATAGTGGGTGGAACTTGTTTTGACGTAAAGAACTGTGCCTTGCAAGGTACATGGGAATTCAGCTATATGGCGTTCGATTACATCGCGATAATTCCGCCATATCGCGATGACATGCTTGGACCCCGAAAGAAACGGGACCAACCATTTTCGATGCCAACGTATAGCACAAAATCGAAAGGGGGTTCATGCTTCTGTCGTCTGCCTACCTTCTTCGATGGCAACATTTTGTGTAACATTGATACGTGGATGCATCCTTCTGTCGTCTGCCAACCTGTTTCTGGCCTACATATTCCACAACATTGACACATGGATGCATGCTTCTGTCGTCTGCCAACCTTTTTCGATGCCTATACATTTCGCACAACATTGACACGTGGATGCATGCTTCTGTCGTCTGCCAACCCGTTTCTAGCCTACATATTGCACAAAATTGACACGTGGATGTATGCTTCTGTCATCTGCCAACCTTTTTCGATGCCTACATTTCGCACAAAATTGACACGTGGATGCATGCTTCTGTCGTCTGCCAACCTCTTTTGATGCCTACATTTCGCACAACAATGACACGTGGATGCATGCTTCTGTCGTCTGCAGCGGTGCTCTAGGCTTGGGTCTGACGGGAATACAGTTTCTGTGTGTCTTCCTGGTGCTGATCGGCGCTGTGATAGTGATTCTGGCCTACAGGCTCAACCTATCCACCCTCACAGCGACAGGCAACGAAGACAAGGGCAAGATAAAGACAACGCATGGTGGCAAAATCATATACTGGTAAAGTGGTAAACCCCATCCAAGTGTCAAGAAAACTCCCCCCTTCCTCTAAGTAGTAGTACACGGTTGATGCATGAAGTGGGGGTGCAGGGGGCTCGGTGTCTGGTAGCTGTGTGTGTGAAATTCAGCGGGCACCATTGAGATAAACAATCATTTACATATTTAACTTTCCAACATATGCTGCATTACACCCCCCCCCTCCCTCCCCCTCCCCCAATGAATTAAACCAAAATCCACCATTTAAAAACTCAGAAAACATACACAATAATGGGGAGGAGGGGGCAATTGTCCTGGGAGTGGGGATATGGACACGGGGTGGAGGGGGCGGGCGCATTTTTCTGGGGGAAAGGGGGGGGGGATTGTCCGGCTGGCAGTTGACAGGGGGGGAGATGGACACGGGGTGGAGGAGGGGCGGGGGCATTGTTGTCGAGGGAGGGGGGAAATACTCCTGTTTTTCGTGAGGCAAGCTTTCTACACGTACTTCTTGTCCACGTGTTTCAGACACACCCCTCGCTAGTAACTGACCTCTTATGTCACGTGGGAAAGTCTGACTCATTAAAAGCATGAGTATTCACTCTCAAACCCGACAGTTATTTCTGAACATCGTCTTTTAGTACTGTCACGTACACTATTAGATCGCTTCAGTCGGGCACACTGCGTTACCTCCCTTATATTTCAGTGTGGCAAAACTATTGGCCGTTGGTAGTGTTCTTTCTCTGGAACTTGTAGAGTATAATTTAAGTGTATATTTTCAAAGATGTAGAAGAGTTCTTCGTCTTGAAATCCCCCGACACGTGTCTGCAAAACAACAGACTCCAGAAACACTCACACTATACTACGTGATGACAGTTAACCCTTACCTCTTTCTACCCCCACTCCCAACCTCCGTATTTCTTCCCCCCACCCAAGCCCCATCGACTGCACTCTGCACTGCTGCAAAGGGGGGTCGGTAGAACAAGGACTCTTTTTGGTGGTCTAAGGGGACACTTTATGAACACGCTCAAGAATCGTGTGACTTCGACTAATATCGCAGCGCTGTAGGAATGTTTGTATTTTTGATTCACCAGAGTAATTGGTGAGTATTAGCCTTAGGATTCATATGACTAAGTGCCAAAAGGTGCGCACGAAAAGCGGACAAAGGGGCTAAAAAATAAAAGTTGACAAACACGACTGATATTGTGATTTTTGTTAAGACAACAGATGCTGGAACCCAATTACGAAAAGAAAAGATAAATTTACCCAAATGATTTTTACAAATAACGATAATTTTGTTCGTTATATCATTCAAAACGGCACTGAGTCATAGCATTAAGGTTATCTCGCACGTTTTTAAAGCTAGGGCTTTGAAACTTGGCACACAACCAAAGTATAATGACCTCCAGGTATGGTGCACATCACATTAAACAACATTGAATTTCAAGGTCACAGCGAGGTTAAATTTCCTTTGCAAACTGGAAAATTGTCGTTGTCACGTCTTACATGTTTTAATACTAGATCAGTTAGACTTTACATACTTCACATACTTTCAGCATTTTTATAAAACCTCATTAAAAGTGACCTGCTGGTTAATCTTTGTCAAAGTTCAAGGTCACAGCGGGGTCACATCTGGTCCAAATGTGGAATATTTTCAATTTATTCAGCGCGTTTATAGCACGAGCTTTGAAAATACACAGTTCTAGTGTATAATGTTCACACACACGATTAAAGTCTGGTTGAAAAAGTCAAGGTCACAGCAGGGTCGCGTTGAGGTCAAACATATACATTTTTCAATGAGGTTTTCTCATATGTTTTTGAAGCTAGGGCCTTGAAACTTGGCACACTACGCAAGTTAAATTAAACCTCATCAAATTCCAAGGTCACAGTAAGGTTAAAGATCCTTTAAGGATATTTTCTAAAAAAGGTGACCGCCTGGTTAATGTTTGTCAAATTTCAAGGTCACAGCAGTGCCATCTGGCTTAAACTTTGAAAAATTGTCAATTTCTTCAACTAGTTTTATAGTGTTTGAAGTCATTCACACATGATGAAAGTCTGGTTGATAAAATCAAACGTCAAGGTCGCAGCGGGGTCGCATTGAAGTCAGACACATACAATTGTCATTTTCACGAACGCCTTTTAAGCAACACCTTTGAAACTTCACACATTCCAAAGTTTTGATGTTGTTTGGTTATAATCAAAGTGTGGTCAATTTCCATGATTGAGAGCATTCAGAGGGGTCAAGTTGAGGTCACACAAAAAGTGATAATCTTTATAAGACTCACGTTTGCTGCTATTGCTCACTTGACATTGGTGAAAGTGCTTATTTTATAATTGTTGATCTTGATGTTTTGACCAATTAATATTACCAGGATCAACCATACCAGATTTCAAAGTCCAGAAGTTGTCAAACCTCAAACCTGTTGGAAGTTTCAAAGATTTAAGCATCAACAAATTTCTATTTGATTTGACCTTAAATAACAGATTTGACCTTAAATCTTAAAACAGATCAACCAGACTTTGGTTTTATATAAATTGAAGTTCAATACAATTTCCTTTTTTTTTTACCCAAACCATAACGCCACTTTGACCTTGACATGTGACAAGGATCTACCTTAACTTCTTTAAGTCGGAGAATCATTGAGAGTTGTGTGATGTTTGAAGGCTCTCCCTTTAAAAACAACTGAGATAATGATGCATTTTCGTGTTTTTGATTTGCCCATATGTGACCTTGAGATTCGACAAAGGTCAACAAGACTTTAACCGTGTATGGAGGCTATTAAGCCCAAAAATGTGAACTTTCAAGGTTCTTGCTTTGAAAAACTCTGAGAAAAAGGTTATGGTTTTTTTTTTACCCACACGAGACCCTGCTATGACCTTCACATTTCTCAAGGATCAACCTTTAATTCTCCATGTTGAACAATCATTAAGCAAAAGCGTTGTTTGAAGTTTGAAGGTTCTAGCTTCAAAAATCTCTGAAAAAATATGTTTCATCCGTTTTCTGAACCACATGTGACCCAGCCGTGACCTTGAAATCTGACAAGGGTCAACAAGACTTTTACCATGCATGGGGGCGATTAAACCCCAAATGTGTGTGAAGTTTCAAGGTTTCAACTTAAAAAACGTCTGAGAAAAATATACATTTTCCTTTTTGGACAATGTGTTGCACGCAAGACAACACGACAAACGCTCGTGTTATCATTCTTTTACTTTAAGGTCGACTTGCGTGCCCGCTCTTTCGCTAATCTCAATTAAAATTCATCTTGGAAGTTCGGTTTTATTACGCTTTTAATTAAGAAGATTAAACTAAGACAACAAATAGTTAGTTTTACCCATTAAACTCGATAAGGTAGTGACATTTTATGTTGAACGCAAGATGGTGTCGCACGCAAGATCTGAAAAGATGTTGACGACATAATTTCAACACTTGATAGCGCATTCGTGGTTCGTGATTTCTTCACAAATTTTGAACACAGAATGTGTCACGTGGTTCCGTAGATGAAGTAGATCTTTGTACATGTAAATTTTGTTTTTAAAAGAAAATAACCGTTAATTACCGAACATTTTGTCGCACGCAAGATATGACGAAATTTTCAAATCGTTTTCAAAAATGCTGTTCAAAGGTTCTGCAGTCTTTGCTGGATTACTTGAAAGACAGCAGTTTGATACACCGTTATCGCTTGACGTGTCGACATCAATTCCAGAGTTTTTGAAAAAGAAATTTAGTAAATATCTGCGATTGAAAAATGTATGCCGTGATGACGACACATCTTGCGTGCGACACCTTAAAATTCGGTTATCGAAAAAAAAAATTTCTCTCGAGATTTAGATTTGACGTTTGGTCTCGTCTGTAAAGCGATGTTTCAGGCATTCAATCAAACTAAATGCAATTCATTTGTGCTTCTTGTTATTTTTCTGTGGCATATTCAAAACACGAGGTATCACGATGTCCGTTTTCAGATGGCCGGTTTTGGCGTTATTTTTGACTTTAAACAAAGATAACTTCAAAACCGTTCAAGTCAGACACACGAAATTATGTCCACTATCTCTTCGCACATTCATCCACACACACACCAATTTTCAGCAGACACACGTTTTTAGAAACATTTTTATTGTAAAACAAAGTCGTCTTCTGTTCTGTGAGCACCTTTTGGCACTTAGTCATATGTGTCCGGTTGTATGGACAAAAAACTTAACGTTGAGGTTATCTCGGAAGTTTTTCAAGCTAGACCTCTGAAACTTTGCACACTTTTAGGGTTTGATGATCTCACGAAGTGAACTCAGTTTGGTTGACCCTCGTCAAATGTTGGGGTCACAGCGGGGTCATGTTTGTTTCATAAAAACTTAACGTTCAGGTTATCTCGGATGTTTTTGAAACTAGCTTTGAATTCTTGCACACTTCTAGGGTTTGATAATCTCCCGACTTGACCTAAGTTTGATTGACCCTCGTCATGTTTTGGGGTCACAGGGGATCATGTTCGATACATTATAACCTAATATTGACGTTATCTGAGACGTTTTTGAAGCTAGAGCTTTGAAACTTTGAACACTTCAATGGTTTGATAATCTACCGACGTGACCCTAGTTAAATGTTGGGGTCACAGCGCGGTCATGTTTGTAAAAACCTAACGTTGATATTTTCTCAGTTATTTTTGAAGCAAAAGCCTCAACATTTCAGACAATTGTAGGTGTTGATAATCATCAGACATGAAAATGTTTGCTTGAGATGATTTTCACCCATGAAATAGCTACTGAGCTGTCAAGAAAATAAGTCTTGAGGTCATCAAGCTTAATGATGTCATTGTTTGATTTGGTCACAGTCTTGGCTAGACTATTGGTGATGACATTCAGGGGCGGACGAGGGGGGCGTTTCTGGGGTTTCCGGAAACCCCCACCCCAGCCAAAAAAATAGAAATATTTTTTTGTGTTTTTTTGGGTTGTTAATCAGTGACAAAATCTGCTGCCTGAAACTGGTAATGATCATCCTCAGAATGCATCAGATTGCACCATTTTGCATCCTTTTTTTTCAAAATTTTCCGGGGGGGCATGCCCCCGGACCCCCCTAGCAAGCTAGGCGCTTCGCGCCTTCACACCCATATCTTCACAATATACTTTTGGAAACCCCCCCCATAAAATGAACTGATCCGCCCCTGACATTAACAGCTAGTGTGTTTTCAGCGTAGCAATAGGGCCTGATATTTAGACGAGACAAGTATAATGATGACAGCTAACACCGTATTTGTTACATTTTAGCAGTGTTGACCCCGAGTTTCTACTGCAAACAAAATATAATAGCAAAATCTCAAAATATGTGCGAGTCCCCTAATATGGACCACCTTCAACAAATCGAAGAAAATAAAAGCTAAAGGCTATTTTCATTAATTCATTAAGAAGCTTGCTGGAAATAACCTATAACTAGCCCTCGAGATTTAAAAAAAATGCAACAAAAAGTCTTCTTTTCGTGGAAGTTGATAATTTCACTTATTTTTACTCTGTTTTGGATAAGCTTCTGTAGTTTCCTGGTGTGCTTCAAATAATGCTCTCATCAACCCGAAACAGATAAATCTAGAGCATATTTTAATTAGGCTGACTTGTACATTAAGTTGTATCATGTTATTTTGAAATATAGGGGGCTTTTTACAGTGATTCGTGAAGGCCGCTTCACTGGTCCATATTAGGCGCCCAGGCTCCTAATATGGACCCTTTGTGATTGTTTCTGTATTTAATTTTTGCTGAATGTCTATCAAAGCTATTTCACTCTAATTAGGCCTAACGGTTAACCTAAGAGAGAGGGACTACCAAACACAAAATGAAACTTCTTCGCAAGAAAACAAGCTAGTTATCAGCATGAAACAAAAAGTGGTCCATATTAGGAGCCCTTCCCCTACATCAGGCTAGTAAGTGATGGGGGTGGTAAGCAGGTTTGGGGTTGTGCATTTTAGTTTGAATATTTGAAATATTCTTAGGGTTGAATAACTAAATGGATTGATAAAGGTCACATAAGGAGTTCTCTTGAACATTGTTTTATGAAGCTTGAACAACTTCTTTTTACATTTAGTCAAGTTTTGACTAAATGTTTTAACATAGAGGGGGAATCGAGACGAGGGTCGTGGTGTATGTGTGTGTGTGTGTGTGTCTGTCTGTCTGTCTGTCTGTGCGTGTGTGTGTGTAGAGCGATTCAGACTAAACTACTGGACCGATCTTTATGAAATTTGACATGAGAGTTCCGGGAAATGATATCCCCGGACGTTTTTTTCATTTTTTCGATAAATACCTTTGATGACGTCATATCCGGCTTTTTGTAAAAGTTGAGGCGGCACTGTCACACCCTCATTTTTGAGTCACTTGAGAAAAAGTGACTCTATGTAATCGGTCAGTGTTAGTCTGTCCGGCCGGCCGGCCGTCCGTAGACACCACCTTAACGTTGGACTTTTCTCGGAAACTATCAAAGCGATCGGGCTCATATTTTGTTTAGTCGTGACCTCCAATGACCTCTACACTTTAACGATGGTTTCGTTGACCTTTGACCTTTTTCAAGGTCACAGGTCAGCGTCAAAGGAAACATTAGACATTTTATATCTTTGACAAACTTTTCTCGGAAACTATCAAAGCGATCGGGCTCATATTTTGTTTAGTCGTGACCTCCAATGACCTCTACACTTTAACGATGGTTTCGTTGACCTTTGACCTTTTTCAAGGTCACAGGTCAGCGTCAAAGGAAAAATTAGACATTTTATATCTTTGACAAAGTTCATCGGATGTGATTGAAACTTTGTAGGATTATTCTTTACATCAAAGTATTTACATCTGTAGCCTTTTACGAACGTTATCAGAAAAACAAGGGAGATAACTAGCCTTTTCTGTTCGGCAACACACAACTTAACGTTGGGCTTTTCTCGGAAACTATAAAAGTGACCGGGCTCAAATTTTATGTGAACGTGACTCATTGTGTTGTGAATAATAATAATAATAATAACGGGCATTTATAAAGCGCCTTATCAAAAGTTCAAAGCGCGGGACAACAATACATGTATACAAAAATCATACAATCACTGTCAGATTCAAACAACACATCATGCACATCTCACATCCCCAGACTCTATACTAAGGAACTATCCGTAGTGTTGTTGGAACAAGTGAGTTTTCAAATTGGACTTAAAAGATGAAATGGATGGAGAGTGACGTAATTGAAAGGGGAGTGAATTCCATAACTGAGGTCCATAATACGAAAACGTGCGGAAGCCATGAGCCTTGCGTTTAAAGCGACCTTGACAGAGAAGTCGAGCATCATCAGAAGAACGAAGGGTGCGAGAGGGAGTGTAGAGAGAGACCAGTTCAGAAAGATAGGCAGGTGCCGATTCAGAGATGATATTGTAGCAGAAGCAGGCAGCTTTATACCTAATACGTTCAGATACAGGAAGCCAGTGAAGTTCTTTCATAAGAGGAGTGCAGGGTTGTCGATGCTGTGCTCTGAAAATGAGACGTGCAGCAGAGTGTTGTACTTTTTGCAAGGGTTGGAGAGTGGAGTCAGGGCAGCCTATGAGAAGGGAGTTGCAGTAATCTAATCTGGACAGAATGCAGGATGTAACGAGAGTTTTAGTGGCATCAACAGTGAGAAATTTTCTTATGGAACCTATTCTTCTGATCTCAAAGTAACATGTCTGACAGACTTTTTTGATGTGTTGTTTCATTGAGAGGTGGGAGTCCATGATGAACCCAAGATTCCTAGCACTATCAGAGAGAGAAATGTCACTAGAACCTACTGTGATGGAGGCTGGAGAATAGCAATTTCTTCCTGTCCATCTGATGCCTCATATAATATTCAGAACTGCGAAAGTGACTCGATCGAGCGTTTGCTCTTCTTGTTTAATAAAAAGGCCGGACTTTGGTATTGCATTTCAGCTTGGTGGCTTAAAAACTAATGAATGAGTTTGGTCATTAAAAATCGGAAACTTGTAATCAAAAATATTTTTTTATTAAACGATCCAAAAATAATTTCATCTTATTTTTCGTCATTTTCTGATTCCAAAAACATATACATATGTTATATTTGGATTACAAACAAGCTATGAAAATTAAAAATATGAAAATTATGATTAAAATTAATTTTCCGAAATCGATGTAAAAACAATTTCACCTTATTCCTTGTCGGTCCCTGATTCCAAAAACATATAGATATGATATGTTTGGATTAAAAACAAACTCAGTAAGCTAAAAAGAATAGACATACAGAAAAGCGTGTTATCCTGCTCAGCGCGACCACTACCGCACTATTCTGCATGGCTTGTCGATTTCACTGCCTTTGCCACGAGCGGTGGACTGACGAAACTACAAGTATGTGGACTTGGTGAAAAAAGCAGTGCGTTCAGTTTCATTCTGTGAGTTCGACAGCTTGACTAAATGTTGTTATTTCGCCTTACGCGACTTTTTTTTTTTGGGGGGGGGGGGTGGCGGTCATGGGTAGTGGAATCCTCTTTTTAAGACCAACAAAACTATGAGAAAATCAGGTCTTAAAATGGGAGTAAACTTACAGAGGTAATAAACAGAATATCTAAGATAACATGGTCTTGAAAATGTCATCAGGGATTGGGGGTCTTAAAGGGGAGAGAGTCTTCCATGGGGTAAGGTGGTTTAGGGAGGGGCGGGGGTAACGAAGCCGAGTCGTGTGTAAGCATTTGCTTTTCTTGTTAGTCTGGGCTGTTGTTTTGAGTCACAGTGTCTGTTTTGAGTATAAGGTTCAACTCACAACTGCTCGGTACACGTGCGTTTCCTATTGCAGTGGCATGATGTTCTTCATCCTCTTTGCCTGGATCTTCATGCTGATGTGTCTCGTGTTCTTCGCCATCGGTGCTTCGCTTGAGGGTCTCATCTGTCAACTCGTTAACGATCCTGACTTCACAATTATTGACAAGGTAAGGCGTTACAGCTTTTAACTCACGTGTTCAAGCCGAATATTCGTCTCCAGGAGACTAGTAGTTTTAGTCGAAGGCCACAGAGCTTAAATTAGCGTTGCCAGCATGATAAACTAGAGCTACATCTGCCGCGCTGCGAAGTCAGCATTTAAAGTCACTATCTCAGATTTCCCCGGGCTTTTACATGGGAATAAGACCCGTCCCTCCTCTTGGACATATCCTAAAGGCCCGGTCACACAGCCCAAAAGTCGCGTAAACGCATGAATCACGCATAAAATTTGGTTGTGCGTGCTTGTCGGTCGAGAATTTGACCATTTTCGCTGATTTACGCGATGAAAATCACCGATGAATTGCGCAAGAACTACGGAAAGATCACGCAAAAATCACCAACAAACCACGCACTACAGCGCATAGGCACGCAAAGGTCCACGGAAAACCACGTATAATCTGCGCACTATCACTAATGAACTGCGTATGAATCGCGCATGATTCGCGCATGAACTGCGCAAGGAATGCGCGGCAGCGCGCACGTCCGTTCCGCGCATATATAAACTGATGCAACCGCGGCGCCTTGGCATTCCCGTTTCAACAGTCGCGAACGATCACTGATATTCCACGCATATTTCGCGCATTGTTCGCGTAAGAACTACGCAAACTACGCAGACATTACGTAAAACAGCGCAATACTGCGTAAACTCTTACGCGAAGCCGAGTTTTGAGCTGCTCAAAACCTGGAATCGCGTAAAGCGCCGATCCGGCGAACATCGGCGGACAACTACGGAGGTTCCACGTCAGACAAACTGATGAAATGCGCAAATCGCGCATGTATCGCGTAAGGATCGAATTTTGTGCGTGATTCATGCGTTTACGTGACTTTTGGGCTGTGTGACCGGGCCTTTAAGTCAACATCCTGACTGCTACCAACTATGGTAGGCAACTTTGACATCTTTTGATGAATTAATGTCGCAGATGAAAACTTTTAAGAAATTAATTCACCTTCTGACACACACCCTTGGTCCCCTCTCGATCCAAACCTCATGAAAAACAGAAAGTCAAATCTAACTGCAGTTGGGTAGCCCGTCGACGTACATATGCGCATTGCATTAGCAATTCCTTATGTTCGCCGCTGTTACAAGCGGGCGTTCGTGTGTGTGTGGACGGGGATATAGCTCAGTTGGTAGCGCGCTGGATTTGTATGTATTCAGTTGGCCGCTGTCAGCGTGAGTTCGATCCCAGGTTCGGCGGAAATTTATTTCACAGAGTCAACTTTGTGTGCAGACTCTCTTCGGTGTCCGAACCTCCCCCCGTGTACACTACATTGGGTGTGCACGTTAAAGATCCCAAGATTGACAAAAGGGTTTTTCCTGGCAAAATTGCTTAGGCACAGTTAATAATTGTCTACCTATACCCGTGTGACTTGGAATAATAGGCCGTGCAAGGTAAATATGCGCCGAAATGGCTGCAATCTACTGGCCGTATAAAATTTCATCTCACACGGCATCACTGCAGAGCGCCTAGAACTGTACCCACGGAATATGCGCGATATAAGACTCATTGATTGATTGATTGTGTGTGTGTGTGTGTGTGTTCACTCTGGCTGTCTGTTTCCATCGGTTTGTCTCTCCGTCGATCGGTCTCTGTCTTTCTGCCCAATATTCAAATGTTCTGGCACAGTGCTGTTCAGAGCATACTTCACTATTGCTACAAGCGTTTGTGTCTGTGTGTTCGTGTCCGTGTCTGTCTGTGTGACTGTCTTTGTGTATTGTTGTGTGTGTCTGTGTGACCAGCTGATGGCGGACAAACGTCTGACGGGGGTACACAACGGCACTTGGCTGGCGGCTAAGGTTTTGTCCATTCCCACGTCTTCAGCATCTATTGGCAGTGTCATCAGGTATGTCTTCAGTGCAACGACCTCTCTGTCTGTCTCTGTCTCTCTGTCTCTGTCTCTCTGTATCTCTCTCTCTCTCTCTCTCTCTCTCTCTCTCTCTCTCTCTCTCTCTCTCTCTCTCTCTCTCTCTCTCTCTCTCTCTCTCTCTCTCTGTATAAACTACAATGTTTCATATAATGCACGTATGTACATAAACTTATCCTGTTTTACTAATTATGTAAGTATTGTAGTAGTAGTTATTATAGTAGATTTAGTCCCTCTTTAGGGCGAGGGCCAGATGCAAAAAAGTATACCAATGCTTATTCTGTTACCGTCGTAAAATAAAGAATTGTCATTGTCATTGTCATTGTCTCTCTCTCTCTCTCTCTCTCTCTCTCTCTCTCTCTCTCTCTCTCTCTCTCTCTCTCTCTCTCTCTCTCTCTCTCTCTCTCTCTCTCTCTCTCTCTCTCTCTCTCTCTACATTGTAACGAGGTCCAGATGCAAAAAAAAGCATGTATCTATGCTTATTCTTGTAACCCTCGAAACATACAGATTTGTCATTTTAATTATCATTCTCTCTCTCTATCTCTCTCTCTCTCTCTCTCTCTCTCTCTCTCTCTCTCTCTCTCTCTCTTTCTCGCTTGTTTTTCACGAACAAATATGTGTGTGTGCCCGAGTGTATGCGTGTGTGTGTGTGCGTACGTGTGTGTGTGTGTGTGTGTGTGTACGTGCGTATGTGTGTGCGTGAATCCGTGCGTGTATGTGCGTGCGTGCTGGCGTGTGTGAAACAGGGACTGTCGCGACGACAAGACGCTGTTCAAGGCAACGGACATGGCGGATCACCCGAGTGCAAACTTCACCAAACTCGTTGACTTTAAAGACGTGAGTGTTGAGAGTGCAAACTTCACCAAACTCATTGACTTTACAGACGTGAGTGTTGAGAGTGCAAACTTCACCAAACTCATTGACTTTAAAGACGTGAGCGTTGAGAGTGCAAACTTCACCAAACTCATTGACTTTAAAGACGTGAGTGTTGAGAGTGCAAACTTCACCAAACTCATTGACTTTAAAGACGTGAGTGTTGAGAGTGCAAACTTCACCAAACTCATTGACTTTACAGACGTGAGTGTTGAGAGTGCAAACTTCACCAAACTCATTGACTCTAAAGACGTGAGTGTTGAGAGTGCAAACTTCACCAAACTCATTGACTTTACAGACGTGAGTGTTGAGAGTGCAAACTTCACCAAACTCATTGACTTTACAGACGTGAGTGTTGAGAGTGCAAACTTCACCAAACTCATTGACTTTAAAGACGTGAGTGTTGAGAGTGCAAACTTCACCAAACTCATTGACTTTACAGACGTTAGTGTTGAGAGTGCAAACTTCACCAAACTCATTTACTTTAAAGACGTGAGCGTTGAGAGTGCAAACTTCACCAAACTCATTGACTTTAAAGACGTGAGTGTTGAGAGTGCAAACTTCACCAAACTCATTGACTTTAAAGACGTGAGTGTTGAGAGTGCAAACTTCACCAAACTCATTGACTTTACAGACGTTAGTGTTGAGAGTGCAAACTTCACCAAACTCATTTACTTTAAAGACGTGAGCGTTGAGAGTGCAAACTTCACCAAACTCATTTACTCTAAAGACGTGAGTGTTGCTTGCCGTCATGAAATAAAGCCAAACAAGTCAAGGAACCTGTTGGGGCTCCCTTTTTGACTCCATTGATTGATCAGGAAACTCTCAGGGATGAGCTATGTTAGCTGTCCGGTTGTGTTTGTTGTTCAGTTTTGTTGTTGTTGTTGAGAATTCTGTGTTGCTCAGTGTTTATAAAAATTAAAAATATAATCAATAAAACAGGAAGTTAAGTCTTTTTTTTAAAGCACACTCCATCTCCTGAAAACAGATTGGCTCTCCGTCTCAGATCTGGCCAGGATTTTACTGTATACATGCGATTCAGACCATACTTCCACTTCGGCACATACCAAAATTGAACAGCCTGGGTGCTATCTGTGCATAGTTGGAATGTTTTTAATGAAGTAATTTGGAGGGGGGGGGGGAGCCATGTGTGGCTTTGACAAAATTAATTCATCGAAAAATTTAACAATGTCAAAAAATTCCAACTGACCACAGCAAGCAGTCAGGGAGTTAGTTCGTGGTGTGCGCCCACCAAGTGGAGAGTTGTAAAAGCCTAGTCAGATCTGAGGTTTGTGGACAAAACTGGTTTCACGAGAAGGAGTGTGCCTTTGAACATTATGCCTCACACAAAAAAGTAGATAGTACTTCGCAACGAAGGTATTTCATCAAATACTGTTCGTTCACAGCAACTGAACATCTCCGCCCTGCTAAGCCGCGTCAACGTGGATGTCGGGAATGTGGATCTGTTGAGCGGTGACGTGGACCAGTACCTCAAATATATGGACGCACTGCAGGACCACATTCCCTTTGCACAGCTCCAAGGTGTAGGTACACGGCTGTTACGCGTGATTTTTCTGAAAAGTGACTATTACATGATTGTTCTGAAAGTCTACTATTTATTTCATCGTAATCATGTAAGCCCTCATACGTGATTGTTCTGAAAGTTTGCTAATTTACATGATTGTTCTGAAACTCTACTAAAGGTAAACTTGCTTCACCCGTGTTGTCAGATATGGAACAATAATAATGTATACCCCTACCCCTGGTGGTTGCTGTGTAATAAAAAAAAAGTGTCACTGAAAACAGATGTGCTAATAAATTTAGCTTCCATGTGTGGTGTGTGTGTGTGCGTATGTACTCAGTGCACTGGCGTCGGAAACGGGGGGGGGGGGCAGCTGTTCCTGGGGGGGGGGGGGGGGCAAACATGTCTTTTCGCCCCCACCCCCCCCCCCCCCCCTAACATTTAGGATGACAAAAATATTCACAGAGAGAGAGAGAGATTGAGAGAGAGAGAGAGAGATTGAGAGAGAGAGATTGAGAGAGAGAGAGAGAAAGAGAGAGAGAGAGAGAGAGAGAGAGAGAGAGAGAGAGAGTTGATAAACAAAATACTCCCCCCCCCTCCCACACACACAAAAAGAAGTATATTGTCTCGCGTGCAAGAACTTTATAGCCCAGACTCCCCACCCATCTCGGAACCCCGGCCATCTCCTCACGTCTCTCATCCCCTCTCCACTTGAATTTTTAGTTCATAAAAAAAAGTTTCATTTGTGAAAATTATTTGTTGTGCCTTTCGTCTTTAAAGGGGCAAAAAGTAGCTTCCATTTTCCCTCTTTGCCATGCCTTTCGATCCATTTTGGTGACCTAGCCACCTAAGCATGGCAAAGAGGAAATTTCAAAAGTGTTTATGTGTCCCTTTGAACCTGTAACTTGAATTTTGAGTTGGGAATACTCAAGAAGAATCATTACATTTTTGAAGATTATAAATAATTTTTGTCTTTGAACATTTAATTTCAATTTTGAGTTGAGAACAATAAAGAAGACATGTTCAATGTATGAAACGTATTACTTGTTGAGTTTGTATTCATTGGGCGGGGGTTCATTGTATCAAAATAGTGTTTCATTTACATACAGACATACACACGGACAGACGGACAAAGTGAATCCAGTATACCCCCTCCAACTTCATTTGGCTGGGGTACAAATATCAATATCACTTAAGATTTAGTATCATTGTATCAAAATATTGTTCCATATACATACAGACATACACACAGACAGATGGACAAAGTGAATCCAGTATACCCCTCTCCAACTTCGTTGGGCAGGGGTATACATATTGTTCCATATCTGACAACATTTCACGGGTGAAGCAAGTTTACCTTTAGTAAAGTTTAAGAACAATCATGTAAATTAGTAAGCTTTCAGAACAATCACGTATGAGGGCTTACATGATTACGATGAAATAAATAGTAGACTTTCAGAACAATCATGTAATACTCACTTTTCAGAACAATCACGCGTAACACACGGCCAATGCGTGCATGTACTGTAGGCTGTACAAGTACAGGTTGTCTAATAATTATTGAGAATTAGAATTTCGCTTGTGGTACTGGTCTTTATTTATAATGTATAGATAAACTGTAGGCCTATGTACTGTACTATACCAGCACGTACGGGAATGCACGTGCATGCGAATACGTACATGCCTCAATCATAAACAGAGGCTGGCATACTTGTACAGATCGACAAAGGCACAGACACAGACATCGAGACAACTGCAACTGAAGCACACACCTCCGTTTATGTGAAAAGCTATAGTCTCTCATTTTCTGTTGGTTTCTCCGGTTTTTGCAGCTATCAAGCGAAGTCAACGCCACTGCTAAGTCGGCAGAGTTTGAAGCCAAACTAGCGGTACGTACGTTCTCTCACCCTTTTCCGCTGTCTCACTTTTTGCCCGGGCAGACTGTCCGTGGACAAAAAACCTTAACGTTGAGATTATCTCGGAAGTTTTTAAAGATAGACCTCTGAAACTGTGCACACTTTTAGGGTTTGATGATCTCACGAAGTGAACCCAGTTTGGTCGACCTTCGTCAAATGTAAGGGTCATAGCGGGGTCATGTTCGTTTCATAAAAACTTAACGTTCAGCGGGTTATCTCAGATGTTTTTGAAGCTAGAGCTTTGAAACCTTGCACACTTCTAGGGTTTGATAATCTCCGACTTGACCTAATTTTGATTGACGCTCGTCCAAACTTCGGGTCACAGGGGGTCATGTTCAATTCATAATAACTTAATATTGACGACTTATTTCAGGTGTTTTTGAAGCTAGAGTTTTGAAACGTTGAACACTGCAGGGGTTTGATAATCTTTCAACATGACTCTAGTTGGGTTTCCCCTCTTCACATTTTTGGGTCAAAGCAGGGTCATGTTCGTACAAACTTTACGTTGATATTTTCTCAGTTATTTTGTGAGCAAAAGCCTCTAAACTTTACACAATTGTAGGTGTTGATAATCAGCAGACACGATCCAATTTTAGAGTCCCCGCATGAAAATGTTTGCTGGAAAAGATTTTCACAACTGAAAATGTCAACTGAGCTATCAAGGATCCATATAAGTCTTAATCAGTCATGTTATGATGTCATAGTGTCAGAAATGAGGTCGCGCACGTGTCTGAGTATTACATATTTTACCTGGGCTGGCCAAAACTCAATTTGGTCAACAAAATTAGTATTCTTTTTCAAAATTTGGTGGATGTTGAGTATGTCGACAGGCTAGTGATGATGGCAGGGAGGAGGTTGGGGGTTGTGCCAAATTGAATATGTGAAATATGTTTAGGGTTGAATAACTAAATGGATTGATACAGGTCACATAAGGAGTTCTCTTGAACATTATTTTATGAAGCTTGAACAGCTTCTTTTTTTTTCGAGGGGGGGGGGGGGGGGGGGTCATAGGTAGTGGAATCCTCATTTTAAGACCTACAAAACCCTCAGAAAATCAGGTCTTATAATGGGGGTAGACTAACAGAGGTTATGAACAGAATATCTTAGAAAACAGGCTCTTGAAAATGTCTTATCGGGGGTTTAAGGTCTTAAAAGGAAGGGAGTAAGGTGGTTCCGGGAGGGGAGGGGGTAACGAAGGCGAGTCGTGTGCAAGCATTTGCTTTTCTTGTTTTAAACAATTTGACCCCATGAGTGTAAGGAACCAAAGTTCGATCATCAGAACTGATGAAGGGAGGGTGGATATTCAGTGTGAAGATTATACAAGATCAACAAGGCCGAATACGAACTCAGGCAAAAACAAAAACGTTACACCCGCTTCACCGGGTAACTAGTTCGCTCGTTTCTTGTGTCTTACTTTTTCCTTGCCTTACGTGCACATACAACAACTACGAAACTGAAATAATATCATATTGGTGTATGTGTTCTAATTAAGATGTGTAAGGACAGTTTGTAAGTGTAAGAATAGGCTAATGCCTGAAACATATTTTCTTATATATTAAAGATCAATCATTCAATCAATATCTCTCTCTCTCTCTCTCTCTCTCTCTCTCTCTCTCTCTCTCTCTCTCTCTCTCTCTCTCTCTCTCTCTCACACACACACACACACACACACACACACACTCAAACACACACACACACACTCAAACACACACACACACACACACAAACACACACACACAAACACACACACACACACACACACACACACACACACACACACTGATAATGCCAAGAAACTACGCTCTTTGTAGGCCCCCCAGAGGCAGAACTTCAGTGCTGCAGTCAACGGTAACTTGCGGGAGATTGACAGGCTTACGGTAAGAAAAATGACAGGTGCATTATTTAGCGTGTATTTATATATATTTATATATGTATAGGTTACAACACGAGTGGTTTTTTATATGGCTTGTATTTCAGTCAAGACCCAGCGGATGAATATCATCGGGAGACACGAGCCTCTGGCGAGTGGCTCTCGATTGATATTCCCGCTGGGTCTTGACTGAAATACAAGCCATATAAAAAACCACGAGTGTTGTAATCTGTATATCCCATTCTACCATCAAACACAAAGTGTAGACTACTAGCGGCACTGTTGCGATCTGTGCAGGGTAAAACTGTTGCCAGCGAGACTTAGCCCTTTTGCAACCTTAAACTAAGTGACCGTCGCTGAAAAAGTAAAACGAATGAGTGCATCGATAAGTACGCGGTAACACTACTTTCAGACCATTTAAAAGCTTTAAGTAAAGGTTCATAAGTTGCAAGAAAGTAATGAAGTCGAATAGAAATTGATTTAGTTGAAGCGCACAATTCTTTTGTTTTGCGTTTCAGGTCGGCAGAACGGGCGAAACGGGTTTGGGACCCATTTGGCTTACTCGATTCAGAATCGATTCCACGTTGTTTTTCTCGAACGTGTGTAATTAGGCTTATTGACAGAGAAGCAAATTTTAGGGAACAAATATGTAGGTTTAGATTTAACCATTTGCTCCCTATTTGAAATGTATCTACGTGATAAACTGTTTTGCGAGTGTGTTTGCATGGATGAACTTAAACTGGTATGGGTGTGAGGAAAACGCGACCGACACGTCTGTCACCGCCGATTGATTGCATTTTGAAGGAATATGACTGGATTACGGAAAAATATGTGGACTTACTGCAGAACCAGGCAAAAGAGTAGACTTGCTCGCAAAACACGTGAAACAGCCGATGTTTGATAGCTGAAGGCGCACACCAAAACACACTACCGACAGATTCTCAAAAGTCGTCTGCTAACGATGCAAGGGGAGGGTACTCGTGTTTTTGTTTTGGTTCGCTAGCATCTGGTTATCTTGTAAGTTGAATGTTCGTTTTTTTCGACCTGCATTGCTTTCATAATGAAAGAAACTTTTGCTTATTGCATCTCATACATCAGATCAGTTCTGAGATTCATTTTTGCGTGCAACTGATATGGTTTTCTGAGCCGTGCAATACGATTTTAGAACTTCATACAAATGTGTCACATTGTTCGGCGCGAGGTCAAAGGTCGGGAGGAAAGTAGTCCTTTGCCCAAATCGGAATCTGCACTATCGTATATTTTTTGGAGTCCATGATGTATTTATTGAGCTATAAAAATACAACATATATACCCATACTGAAGTAACAGAGACAAAGAAGGGAGGTCATGGGATATATATATATATATATAACATCAGAAATTGTGAAAGAAACAATTGAAAGTCAGCAGAGACTTTCTTCTATATATATAACAAAATCAAGGAAAAGAAAAGCCAAACAAAAAATTTCAAGTGGCAGCCCAAATTTTCGACCTGTTGCCAGGCCTTCCTCAGGGGCGTGTAATTCTGCGAGACGCCAATGCATGCATCAATTACTAAGCAACACAATACCATGGTTATTTCAGTTACGAATCACAAAGCAAATATTTTAAAGATACAATTTACATTCAAGCTTAGATCTACTTTCGTTTTGATTGTAATCAAAACAAATGTACACGTGGGAATTCCAAAGTTATTACGTCAAAGGTATACGTATCTTGTAGTGACGTATTCGTATATATATATATATTTATATATATATATCGTACCATGTTAGCTAAGTCGCCTTCAGGCAACGTGCAAAACCATCAGGCGAAGGAGGCGATATAAGAAAAGATATCTTTGAGTTCAGGAAAGCTTATAAAGACAATCAAATCTGCTTTAGTGTTGTAAAATGCTTGTCATCGACTCACCTGAGCAATCCGGTAGTAATGGTACTGACTTGTGTCTGGGTGTATGGCCGTACGTCTGTGAGCTAAAAACATTAGCCTTGAGGTTATCTCTGTTAATGAGGTCAGAGCTTTGAGACTTAAATTTCTTTCAGGGTTTGATGACCTCCAGATATGACGCAAGTCTGGTTGACCCTCGTTAAATTTCAAAGTGTCTTTTGCAGGAAAAAATAGAGAAGAATAGTGCGAAACTGCAGGCTAGTTTGGGAGATGTGAGTATACCAAATTACTGCACATCATTTCTTTTCCCACTCTCCCTGTCCCCTCCTCTCTCCCACTGATTTTCACTACCTCTCTTTGCTAAATATGGTAGAGAAATGAAAGGCCTTTCAACTCATATGAGTGGTTTTACAACAAACAGCCTCATTACAAAGATCTGCACTCAAATGCATCTGCCTGGTTTTAGTCCATAGAACTCTCACTTGATTAACACTATACGACCTAGTTTCTGTTACCACAAAACAATTTTGGAATTCTACCAAAATAGGAACGGTGGTGTTCTGGCCCCGTTTAAGACTACCACTTGTTGCCTTAGTAAGTCGTAACGAGCAGTGTTTGTCTATATGGGCGGAAAGGAAGCAGTAAACAACAAACTTCAAGTTGAGTTTTTGTCCAGATGTTTTTGAAACTAGAGCTTTGAAAGGCATGTGGGGTTTGATAATTTCCAGACATGACCCTATAGTCTGGCTGAGCGTCGTCAAATGTCCATGTGGTGAGCGGACACACCTTGAGACAAAACCAGAATCGTCCTTACATGGCAGTGTTCTTTCTTCGCAGAGACACAGGCATGAAGCTAGATCATCAAGGGACAGTGTGCTTCAGTGAGTCTCTCTGCCCCAAGCGCCTTTTTTTTCATGTAAGTTTTTAGTAGATCTGTTCGCCTCTCTGATGATCTGAATGTTTGTGTGCAGATCAAGACCCAAACAAACAACAGCAGAACAGATGCAATAGCTGCACAGAGCATGATTCCAATCGCTTGTGGTGAGGAGAAACCAAAGGTTTGTTTTGGAACCAAACTGTTCAAAATACACAAATATTGCGACACTGCCTAAGGGTCGATTTTGGGTGTGACCTCATTTGAACGACTGTCACGTGACTCCAGTGAGACCAATCTTTAATCCAACAAGTGTGCCAGATAGCTTTGTCCCGTGCCCTTTCGGGGATAGAAAGTTGGACAAAATGAAGACGTATATGATTATTTCTCGCACTTGATATAAATTATGAGTAATTAGCTGTGTCTACAGCTGTCCGTATACAAAAAACTTAATTTTGAGGTTTTCTTAGATTTTTTTTTAAGCCAGATGGTCAAAAGTTCACACAATGGTAGAAATCTGACTCACTTGTGTAATCAGGAGAGTCCCTGCTTGTAAAAGACGTTTTCCGGAAATAACTCTGTCATGATTTTCAGCGGTCTGGAAGAGTAAGAGCCCCTGTACCTCGGACAATCTTTTCACAACATCTGGAGCATGTTCCACACTTCCGATCGGCTGTATCCTGCGATCGGGATGAACAACTAACTATGATGTGTATGCTATGCAACGTGCACTAAATATGATTTTTTTTATTCAAAAATATAATCATCGGATCCGCGAATCGCCAACGATGGCTTGCTGATCATTGGAAGACACAGAGGGACACAAAGATATATACGACCTTGTTTAAGAAAAATACATGCTGTTAGTAGGCTGCTGCTTCTTGCCTACCACGATGATGAGGTAATTAATGTCATTATTGAGAAACAAATGAAATGCATTTTCGTATGTTTCCAGGTAATTGAGACGGTTGTGAATAGGTTGAACATGATGATCGACACGTTTATTAACGAGAGTAAACGCGGTGTGAGTATCAATTCTTCTTCTTCGTCGTCGTCGTCTTCTTCTTTTTCTTCTTCTTTTTCTTCTTCTTCTTTTTCTTCTTCTACTTTTTCTTCTTCTTCTTCTTCTTCTTCTACTTTTTCTTCTTCTTCTTCTTCTTCTTCTACTTCTTCTCTTTCTGCGTTCATAGGCTGAAACTCCAACCTAAACTCATGTTTTTGACTCACATGCGAAGCAAAAGTGAGTCTATGTACTCACCCGAGTCGTCCGTCCGTCCGTCCGTCCGTCCGTCCGGACGTCCGGAAAACTTTAACGTTGGATATTTCTTGGACACTATTCAGTCTATCAGTACCAAATTTGGCAAGATGGTGTATGATGACAAGGCCCCAAAAAACATACATAGCATCTTGATCTTGCTTCAAGGTCAAGGTCGCAGGGGCCATAAATGTTGTCTAAAAAACAGCTATTTTTCACATTTTTCCCATTTTCTCTGAAGTTTTTGAGATTGAATACCTCACCTACATATGATATATAGGGCAAAGTAAGCCCCATCTTTTGATACCAGTTTGGTTTACCTTGCTTCAAGGTCAAGGTCACAGGAGCTCTTCAAAGTTGGATTGTATACATATTTTGAAGTGACCTTGACCCTGAACTATGGAAGATAACTGTTTCAAACTTAAAAATTATGTGGGGCACATGTTATGCTTTCATCATGAGACACATTTGGTCACATATGATCAAGGTCAAGGTCACTTTGACCCTTATGAAATGTTACCAAAATAAGGTAGTGAACCACTAAAAGTGACCATATCTCAAGGTAGAAAGAGCCAATAAGCACCATTGTACTTCCTATGTCTTGAATTAACAGCTTTGTGTTGCATGACCTTGGATGACCTTGACCTTGGGTCAAGGTCACATGTATATTGGTAGGAAAAATGTGTAAAGCAGTTCTTAGTGTATGATGTCATTGCTAGGTTTAGTTACCCTAAAGGTCGAGGTCAAGCATGTGAGTCGTATGGGCTTTGCCCTTCTTGTAAGTTGTTTTTTTGGGGTTTTTTGTGTATGAAAGTTTTTACCCCGCCTTTTGTGCAACCCAACGCCGATTTTGGGGATGCATGCTTGGTATTTTTGTGTTTCTATATACTATAGCTCACCAAACTATTTCATGGGTTACAGGATCTTTTCCGTGTGTATACTTAAGTGGTCTTGTGATTGCGTGTACACACAAAGGGGGATAAGGAACTTTGTAGCAACCAGAGTAAACCTGGCTTTAACATGGGATAAGACCACCCCTCCACTTGGTCACACACCAAAAATCAACGCCCTGACTGCTTGCTGTGGTGAGCTGAACATTTTTGATGAATTCATTTTCGAAAAAGTTACCAGTGTCTTTCACAAAATTAATTCTGAAAAGAAATACCAGTGGGCACAGAGAGCACCCAGGCTATCAGTTTTTGTATAGTGACCAAGTGGAGGGATGGTTTTATCCCATGTAAAAGCCTGGCCAGGTCTGAGACCGTGAGGCCAACTTTTTTTCACGCGGCGGAGTGGACCTTTAACAAATAATAAAGTGTGCTGTTGTTCTTGTTGTTGTTGTTGTTGACGTTAGGTGATGGAGGACTACGGGAAGTGCGGCCCGCTCTACACGATCTTCCAGGTGATCACGCAAAACGCAGTGTGCGGCAACCTGGCCAACATCCTCGTACGTATATCACGTGCTGTGGTGGCGTGCACGACGATGTGCCCC
This sequence comes from Littorina saxatilis, assembly GCF_037325665.1. Taxonomy (NCBI): domain Eukaryota; kingdom Metazoa; phylum Mollusca; class Gastropoda; order Littorinimorpha; family Littorinidae; genus Littorina; species Littorina saxatilis. Next base: position 40,289,022 of record NC_090256.1, read on the forward strand.
ACTGGATGGGACCCGAGCCGTAGTTCGTTCGGATTGAAATTTTTGAATACATTTCAAATTCTCTCAATCAATCAAAATCTCAAATTCTATCAGTATCAATCAAGATCTCAAATTATATCAGTACGACCCAGCGCTTGGTTCCAAGCACTTAGTTTAATTAGCACTTGCTCGTGCACGCCACCCCTGCTCTTCCCTCTATACCTGCCATTAAAACTTATGACAGTGTAGAATTCATGGACTGTTGTCTTGACTTCCACGGGAAAGCCTGTCATTTGAAACTGCTTGGGAAAAAGGAAACAGAAAGAAATAAGCAGAGACAACGAAACAAAAACCACAAAGTAAAAACACCTGAGTGTGTTGGTTTGCAAGTGCACTAAGGTTTATAAGTATCTTTCCTTTCTTTCTTTCTTTGCAGTTGTTGTTGTTGTTGTTGTTGTTGTTGTTGTTGTTTTCTCTCTCTCTCTCTCTCTCTCTCTCTCTCTCTCTCTCTCTCTCTCTCTCTCTCTCTCTCTCTCTCTCTCTCTCTCTCTCTCTCTCTCTCTCTCTCTCCTTGTCGGTTTAAGATAGTCCTTTTTTCATTATCTTCATTTTTATATTTAGTCAAGTTTTGACTGTTTTAAATGTTTTAACATAGAGGGGGAATCGAGATGAGGGTCGTGGTGTGTGTGTACAGCGATTTAGAGAAAACTAATGGACCGATTTTCACGAAACTTTACATGAGAGTTCCCGAGTATAATATCCCCTCCCGGGTTTTTTTTGTTTTTCTTCGACAATTTTTTATTCAGGCAAGCACAGATTTATAATGACACATTCAAAAGCATTGTCACTGATAACATTTTTCTTTCAGACATTTTTCAAATTCAGTCCAAAAAACCTGGACATGTTCACATTGCCACAATTAATGATAAACTGTATCTTTTTCTAATTCAAAAAAATTACATACATTACTTGTGACTACCCCGATGTCTTTCAATATTGCATTAGTCACTAAAACCCTGTTATTTATTTTAATTTCACCCGGGTTTTTTTTCGTTTTTTATTTTTTATAAATGTCTTTGACGACGTCATATCCGGCTTTTTTTGAAAGTTAAGGCGGCACTGTCAGTGTCACGCTCTAATTTTTCAACCAAATTGGTTGACATTTTGGTCAAGTAATCTGCGACGAAGCCCGGACTTTGGTATTGCATTTCAGCCTGCCGTGGAGGCTTACAAATTAATTAATGAGTTTGCTCATTAAAGTTGTCATTAAAATCGCTTTTCGCAAACAGATTTAAAATTGATTGCGTTGTATTTCTCATCTTCTCCTGAATTCAAAAATATATAGATATGTCATGTTTAATCTAAAAATATGCTCAGAATGAAAGGAAATAGGTTCAGTAAGTACTACGGACGCGTGCTTCGCGGAGGCGAGCGTGACCCGTCTCGGTCTTCGGTATGGTTAGCCGAGACTATCTGAATGTAGTCTCGGCGATGATTGGTTTGTGGTGTTGATCTTGAATAAATGTCTGTATATCGCTTCACGCGACTTGTTATGTTTTAGTTTTAGCAAGGTCAGATTGTAAGACTAGGCGTCAGCCTAAAATCTCCGTCCTTGGCTTGAGTAATGAAGATCGTTCGTTTGTTCGTTCTTTCGTTCATTCGTTCTTTTGTTCGTTCTTTCGTTCGTTCATCCGTTCGTTCCTTTTGTCAGAACGGGCTTTGGCTGGGGCTGGGCTGGTCACAACTCTTCCTCCTAGCGACAGCCAGTGTGGGTGTCGGCATGTGCAGAATGCTGCCCGCACCCTCCCATGCCGAATTCGAAGTCCCATACCCGCCACCGCACCCGACCGAAGGCACACAACAACCGACTAACTCTGCCACCGTAGCCCCTCTGATGCCAAACCTAGTGAGTCTAACTCTAAATAAATGTTGTCGTTTTATCACAATACTTGCTCTACAGTAATCAAAATGAAAACACACACACACACACACGACTTGATTTTCTCAGATTTGTGGAGGTCTTTAAAGCGGTCCCCTTTAAAGGGGGTTTCCACTGTGAGAATGAGTAGTTCAAAATGTTGTGCTATGTTTCCTTCTTTGTTTAACTTTGACGGTGCTTGCAGGCCGTGCATGGGAACAAACAGAAGGAGGACAGACAGGAGGACAGACAGGAGAACAGACAGGAGGACAGACAGGAGGACAGACAGGAGGACAGACAGGAGGACAGACAGGAGGACAGACAGAAGAACAGACAGGAGAACAGACAGGAGAACAGACAGGAGAACAGACAGGAGGACAGACAGGAGGACAGACAGGAGAACAGACAGGAGAACAGACAGGAGAACAGACAGGAGAACAGACAGGAGGACAGACAGGAGGACAGACAGGAGAACAGACAGGAGGACAGACAGGAGAACAGACAGAAGAACAGACAGGAGAACAGACAGGAGGACAGACAGGAGGACAGACAGGAGGACAGACAGGAGAACAGACAGGAGAACAGACAGGAGGACAGACAGGAGGACAGACAGGAGAACAGACAGGAGAACAGACAGGAGGACAGACAGGAGGACAGACAGGAGAACAGACAGGAGGACAGACAGGAGAACAGACAGGAGAACAGACAGGAGGACAGACAGGAGAACAGACAGAAGAACAGACAGGAGGACAGACAGGAGAACAGACAGGAGGACAGACAGGAGAACAGACAGGAGGACAGACAGGAGAACAGACAGGAGAACAGACAGGAGAACAGACAGGAGAACAGACAGGAGGACAGACAGGAGAACAGACAGGAGAACAGACAGGAGAACAGACAGGAGAACAGACAGGAGAACAGACAGGAGGACAGACAGGAGAACAGACAGGAGAACAGACAGGAGAACAGACAGGAGAACAGACAGGAGGACAGACAGGAGAACAGACAGGAGGACAGACAGGAGGACAGACAGCAGGAGGACAGACAGGAGGACAGACAGGAGAACAGACAGGAGAACAGACAGGAGGACAGACAGGAGAACAGACAGGAGAACAGACAGGAGGACAGACAGGAGGACAGACAGGAGAACAGACAGGAGAACAGACAGGAGGACAGACAGGAGGACAGACAGGAGAACAGACAGGAGAACAGACAGGAGAACAGACAGGAGAACAGACAGGAGAACAGACAGGAGAACAGACAGGAGAACAGACAGGAGAACAGACAGGAGAACAGACAGGAGGACAGACAGGAGAACAGACAGGAGAACAGACAGGAGGACAGACAGGAGAACAGACAGGAGGACAGACAGGAGAACAGACAGGAGAACAGACAGGAGGACAGACAGGAGAACAGACAGGAGGACAGACAGGAGAACAGACAGGAGAACAGACAGGAGAACAGACAGGAGGACAGACAGCAGGAGGACAGACAGGAGGACAGACAGGAGGAGCAGAAGCAAAATGACAATGAGGTGGCCGAAGAGGAGAAAGACGGGGTTGAGAGTGATACTGACGACAATGAAAAAGACCGCACGCCAGTCGACACAGGAGCTCAGGAATTCACTGGAGAGAAAGCTGAACAGAAAGAGGCGCCTGACGAAGAGTCCACTCTAATCTTGTAACTCCTCAAGCCTCTACCAAAACAATGCATCCAAAAATCGCGACAAAAAAAACTTCCCCACATAACAATCTTCACAGACAAGCGTCTTCACACAGAAATCACGACAAAAACATCACCACATATCACTCTCGACAGACAGGCATCTTTACAAAGAAATCGCGACCAAAAACATCATCACATATCACACTCGACAGACCGGCATTTTCACAAAGATATTGCGAGAAAAAAAAAACATCCCCACATAGCAATCTTGACAGACAGACATCTTCATCGTGACCAAAAACATCTTCACATAGCAATCTTGACAGACAGACATCTTCACAAAGAAATCGCGACCAAAAACATCCCCACATAGCAATCTTGACAGACAGACATCTTCACAAAGAAATCGTGACCAAAAACATCCCCACATAGCAATCTTGACAGACAGACATCTTCACAAAGAAATCGCGAC